>NW_026093523.1:0-5201 GCF_024586455.1 Bactrocera neohumeralis | reverse complement strand
AAAATGTTTTTTGAATTGGGATGACTACTAATAATGACTATAAAATTCAATAACTTAATTGAACCTGCCACTTGCCCCCGTTTAAGGCAACGTACGCATTCCCTGGAAACATTAATAGTTCAAAAACCCACGGGTTTTTTAAAATTCGCCGATAAACCCCCAAAAAAAATTTTCAAGGGGCTTCGTAACAGAACCCGCTGGTATGCAAAAAACCCAAAAAACAGTCATGGAGCTCAATAGCCAACAGACCATCTAACCTAACCATATTGGCAAAACCATTCAAAGTTTTAATTAAAATTTCATTTTTCTCCTTATATTTTTTTCACCATATTTAATTTTAAAACAAATAAATTTTTAAAAAACCTTTTTGAAAAATTAATAAATTTTCTTTTTTATGTTTTACTTTTTTTAATTACTTTTAAAAAATTTTAAAAAAATTAAAAAAAAATTTCATATTTTTAAAATTTTTTAGAAAATTGTTTTTTCAAAAAAAAAAAAGTTTAAAATTTGGATTCAAAATTTTATTTTTTTAATATTTTAGGGGGTTTTTAAATTAATAAAGAGAAAAAAAAAACATAATACTACATTATTTAAATTTTTATTTTTAGAAAAAATTTTAAAAAATAAATATATGTATTAAAAAAGAATTGGTTATTTTAACTTTTTTTTTTCCCATTGTAGAAAAAAATTTTTTTATTGTTTTATTTAATTATTTTTTAAAATAAAAATTAAAAAATTTATAAAAAGTTTTTTGAGATGCTTTTTGAATTTAAAAATTAATTTTTTATTTTAAAAAATAAAAAAATAAAAAAATATCCAAGTAAAAAAATTTATTGTTTTTTATTTTTTACTAAAAAACAAAATTTAAAAAGAAATAAAGTATTTTTAAAAAATTTTAATGTTTTAAATTTTAAAATAAAGAAATTAATTAATCAAAAAAAATTTTTTAAAATTTAGATAATTCCAAAAATTTTTTTTTTCTAATCAAATATAAAAATATTTTGATCTACAAAAATTTTAATAATTTTTTTTTAAAAAAAAGAAAAACAAAAAAGTTTTAAAAAAATTTCAGATGATTATAAATATATAATTATAAATCAGAAATTATAATACTAGTAAACACTTTTTAAAATATTTTTTATGAGGGAAAACAGTTCAAGAAATTTTTTAATTATTTTTAACAATTTCCTTGAAAGGGGATCAATAATAATAAAAAAATAACATCATTAATTTCCAAAAGAGGGGTTAATTAGACCCATCCCTAAATAAAGTCAAATGAATAAAATAACTAATGTAATGAAAAGGCCCAATTTGAAGTAAAAAAAAAATAAAGGGAAAATAATAAGCCCGGGAACCATATATCACAAGAAAAAATTCTACTAAACCTACACGAATTATTTTTTTCCCCAAATTGGAAAATTTATGTTATTATGGACGCAAAAGAAAAATTTTCGTTTTAAACAAAAATAGTATTCCTTATTTCACAGAATAAAAAATTTCTCTGTGATTTACAAAAACAATTTTTTAAAAATCTTTTTTTTGGAAAAACTAAAAACTTTCTCCAAACAAAACCGAAGACGAAAGGGGTTTTTTAAAATTTAAAAGGGGTTTATTTGGGTTTAGGGTTTAAAAAAGACCCATTTTTATTTTTTTATTTTTTAAACTTATAGAATACTGTTTTAAAATTTTTTCGAGTTGATCCGTTTAAAAGTTTCGGAGATACGGGGAGGATGGAGTCATTTTAAAATTTCCCAAGTGGGGAAAATTTCTCATCCCCATTCACTTGGGGGGGGGAAAAGTTTTTTTACAATTAAAGCAGCTCAATTTCCCTTTTGACCGACCCTTTGAAAGGCGAAACTTTCCCTCAAGGGTTTGGGGGGCCCCGCCACAAAAAAACACCCCGGAAGGCTCAACCATCGGATGAGACCCCCTTTTGATGAAAAACCCCAAAAAAAAAGGGATACGAATTGAGGGATGCACCGGGAATGTCCCCTTAAGGGGGAAAAGGGGCTGCCCAGCTGGTTGATGTCCTCGTAAAGACAAAGGCTGACATCACCCCCGTCCAAAAAAGGGAGGGACGGACGACGAGCATGGTTTTTGGGAATTTACTCTGGTAAAAGGACCCAATTTGGTGAGGTTTCGTGGTGGCAGAGAACCCGTCGCGAGTACTATCTTTCATGGGGTGAATGAACGTTAGCCACAACCGCATCAAAGCGAGGTTCTTCAACATATCGCTGATTTGGCCCACGCCCCGACGGAAGAGAAGGACGATGTGACCAAAGATGCCTTCTATACCTTGGAGCGCATGAGAGCTGCCCCCCACATTTTAAACGGGCGATTTTAACGCCAGGGTGGGCGGGTATTTTTGGCATAGGTCGGAAAATTCACCCCCACGAGAAACATCCCCAAATGGGTTGAGGCTGATTGATTTCCCCGGGGGCCCAAAAGGTTATCTGTGTACAGATTCCACATAAGAAGTTTCACGGGTACCTGGCTGTCCCCGGATCGAAAACACCAACCAGATCGATCGGTGATAGAGGAAGAACGTCTCCAGTGTTTTAGATGTGCGGCGCCCCGAGGTCCAAACTCGCCCGGACCACTTTTTTGGCACCCAAGATTGCACCCGCCCCCCGAAAAAACCCCACCAAACAAAGGAAGGTTCGACTGAAAGCGAAACAAACAGACAGCCGAACGATTTTCTACTGGCCGCACCCCCTTCTGAGAGCATCCCAACAACCGGTATAAGGAACTGTGGGGGATTTCAAACCCTTGAAGTGCCCGAAACCATTTTTTAAAAGTAAAAGAACAGCTGGAGACGAGGGGGCCTTTCGCAGGGGAGAAAAAAAAGGGTTCCCCCTGCAACTTGGATCGACCACTAACGTGGGGATGGGTAAAACCCGAGAGTTGAAGACGGAAGCGAGAATTTGTAAAAAGAAGAAAAAAGAGGTGAAATGCGTGAGTAGAAATTGATAAGCTCCGGGGGTAATGTTTGAAATTTAAAAAAAAATGGGGGGTTACGGAAGGTTTAAAGCCCGGGGTTTTTCCCTGTAAAACCCCCCCAAAGGTGATCTGATGATGCCCAAGATACTTAAATTTGGAGGCATTCTCCAGCCCTAAAGGCAGGAACGCAAACAAGGAGAAGGAGAACCCGATTCCCCCCCGATAACGATGGAAGACGTTTTACCCGACCATGAAGAAATCGAAAGAATTGCCCCCCTAAAACCGCGGGGGGGAAGGATTCCGGGCCCAGCTTTTAAAAAAAGGCGGCGAAGAACTGATAAGGGCAATCGCTTTTAAAATATGGTCGGGCGGCGCCCAAGATTGGGAATTTTTTTGCTATCCCCCTCCATAAAAAGGAGACCCACAATTGCGCCAATACCGGGGGTTAGCCCCCCAACATCGTATAAAGGGTTTTATCGAGCGTACTGTGTGAAAGATTTGGCCCCCCGTCAAAAACATTGACCCCTTTTCATTTGGGTTTAGACCTGCAAATCAACAACCGACCAGATTTCATCATGCGCCAAATCTTGGAAAAAAACCCGTGAAAGGAGAATCGACAACACCACCCTTTGTGATTTAAAGCTGTTTCGACAGCAAAAAGGAGTGCCTTTATGCCGAATGTCGAAGGATCCCCAAAACTTATTTTTAAACTGATTTGGCACCCAAAAGCCCAGGGTCAAGGACTCTCCGAGCCCTTCGATACCAAACGAGGTTTCAGAAAGGGCGATTCCTATCGGCACTTTTTTAACCTGCTTTTTAGAAAATAGTTGAGCCCAGAACTTAAAAAAGAAGGTACCATCTTCTATAAGAGGAAGCTTTGCAGCCGATGATATTGAATCATCCCTCAACACCCGCGCCGTTATTCTGCTTTTCCAGGCTGGACAAAAACAAAAAAGGGTCGGCAGGAACGAGGGGCAAGGGGAAAAACTCCGTTTAAACAAACAGTCGTCGCATTTGGGCTTTCTCACGTCATGTTTACAGCATAACTTTGGTCGTAGATAATTTCGTTATCTTAACCAGCATAAACACCACCAACAATGTCACCTAGAAACCCAAAGCAGGAAACCTTGCCAAAAGGTGCTACTTCGGATATGGCGGGGAAGTTTTCCCCGACAAACAAAAACCAAACTCTGGGGCACCAAATTTTGGGCCGCTGTTGGCAGAGTTGGACGAGTCAACAACGGATGAGTCGACGTTTCGAGTTTTTGAGAGAAAAGTTTGGGGAAAGATTTATGAACGATGAGCTGTATAGATAACAAATCAATAGTTCGAATTAAAAACAGCGGCTAGTTTAAATCGTTGTCCGGATGGGCGAAAAAAACTCCGCCCGAAAATATTGAGCAAACCCCCCGGGGGGGGGCAGAGAAGAGGGGAAAACCTCCACCCGTTGGAAGGACCGGGAGAAGGACCTTTTTGGAATATCCCTTTGGGGCCACGTGGGGGAGAAGAAGAAACGATCGCGGGAACTCCAAACGCTTTAAGGGTTTTTACGCCCAATTAAAAAAGAAAAGATAAGCCTTGGGAAACCATAGGCTCTAGACAAATGCGCCGTCTTTAAACGAATATTCTTCGAAAAGTCTTTTTAAATCGGTTTGGGAAGATTATCGAGTTTCTCAACCCATCTTCATGAAATTTGACAAGTCTTTGAGATGCAATTTTAAAGACGACAAAGGATTTGTTTTTCGAGAAACAATTTGAAAAAAAAATTTAAAATTTTACTGAAATTTTTTTTTTTGTAAAATTCTAAAAATCCAATTTTAGTTTTTTATGCCTTCTCCAATTCTAAGAAGATAAGATGTTTAACTAAAACAGTATTTTTTTTTACTTTAGAGATCTTGTAAGGGCTTATCCCCAAAACCGGGGGCATCGTTTTTTAGGATCATGAAAAAGGCGTCGCAATGACCGAGGGTTGGTTTTTGTTTAACGAGGAAAAACATTTACTTTTGAACCAATTTTTTTGTTTTTTTGAAAAATGATGTTTAAGATTGATCCCCCGGAAAATTTAACGTTTTTTGTTGTTGTTTTACAGCACCGTCGATTAAAAAAATATCAACTTAAACTTATAGTTTCCTAAAGCCAAAAAAAAAAAAATATTCAAAAAAACAAATATTCAAATGAGTTTTTTTATTGTTTTATAACAAATTTCAAACTTAATAATTTTTTTTAATTTATTCATAATAGTTATTTTTCCTAATAAAATA
>NW_026093522.1:0-8586 GCF_024586455.1 Bactrocera neohumeralis | reverse complement strand
GGCCCGGAAACGGGACCGGTCCTCAACTACAAAAACCCCCCCCACCAGCCCTGTCAAAATACTCCTCCGGACCACGAAGGGGTGCCTCTTGATATCTCTATCGGACGCCTACACAGTGAGACGCTTATGCTCCAAAAAGGAGTCGGTGAAGGTGTTAATGGCTCCACTGTGAATGGCGGTCAGGTGTTCTTGGAGTCAAACCACCACTTATCGCAGACGAAAAGCTCGAGTTGCGAAACTTGAGTGACCCTAGCGCAGCTTCGTTCTGATATTGTAGGATTCAACTCCTGCTTATCCAAAATAGACTCAGACATACCAATATGTCCTGCAAGCAACGAGTCTCCGCATCACACTGACCACCTCTTTGCATGCCCTACCAGCCCCACTCATCTAATATCCTTTTCCCTTTGGTCCGGCCCCTCAGAAACAGCACGTTTCCTGGGCCTCCCGTTAGATGACGTCGATGACCTTATATAATCCTTACCATCCGGGCGGTGATTTTAACCGTTAAAACAACTACAACAACAGGTCTTCTGGTTGCCCCACAGTTTATTAGGAAAAAATAAACTTTGTATTAACAGTAAAAATAATGACTATTGAAAAAATAGCAACTCAGAATTAATTATTTGGGTCAGATGATCTATCCACGAGTGGATGTCCAGTTTATTATCGTCGTGGGTCCAACGCCCGTTGGATGAAATTCCACCGCTGCCACATTTAATGCTCTTGTTCTTCTCCACTCTGCCTTTGTCGATACTGTTTTGAAGCGCTGATAAGTGATATAAACGCTCAAAGTTCATCTTTCCTGTATGTCAATGGGTGGCATGCTGACTAATACTTCAGCAGCGTCTGTTTCGGTCCGGAAAGCACTTATTACTCGAATTGAAGAAAGCCTATGCACTGCAATTATTTGTTTAGCATACGCTTTTATATCCATTGCCTGTATTCATACTGGTGCTGCATACAGGATTACGGAACTCATTGCTTTTGCTGTTGAGAATCGCCGGCTGGAACGCACACAGCCTCTATTGGTCATCACTCTCGATAGAGCATTGTAAATGTTGGTTGCTTTACTGGAGGAATACTCCAGGTGTTCTTTAACTTTTAATTTAGAATCTAATCTTACTCCCAGCTACTTCAGCTGCGGCTGCGAAGCAATGTCGCCTCCCCTAGTGAGCTCTGTTGTTCTTCTTTCCTAGTGCTTATGAGCAAAACTTCTGTTTTCCTCCGCCAGTTCCAGACTACAGAAGAAAACCAATGGCATACACCATTTAAGAACTCATTGCATTTGTTTCTTAAGTCAGCTATTGTTTTGGCCACTGCTACCATGAGATCATACGCTATTAGTTTCACGTCTGTTGGTTGCTGTCGTTTAGCATCCCGTCGTACATGGTTTCCATAATAGTGGACCCAATACTGACCCCTTGGGGTACTTCACTCGATAAGTAAGCTCTTATTTTTCATCTGTATAAAAGCCTTCTGTTTTAAAATAGGTCAATATAATGTTTATGAAGCCTTTCCAGGGGCGCGTATTTCCCATTCAGGGTTTGATTATGTGTGCCTATTTCCTGTTGAACGCATTCCTGACATCCGGGTGATAACACCCACCACCAATTAGATAGATAAGCGCACCTCAGGAATTAAGTACTATTTATAATTAAAAATGCTATTGATTTTCGGATAGATTATAGTTTATTTGCTTTTATAAAGAGTTATTAAAGTTACAATTGAAATTATGTATAAAAATTGCGGGTTCGAGGTAACGAAACGATTTGCCGATTCTCCTTCGGTTCGGTTCTTCAAATTATTACTGCGTGCGGGATCGGTATCGATAAAAAAGTATAATTAGCGTAGAGTCTAACGCGGCGCAGTGCCTAAGCGAATGTCTTGTAGACGAATATTAATGTGCGAAAGTTGATGAGCGGCTTGTGTAGATCAGATCGTCTGAGTTTTCCCGTTGTCCCTACCTTTTTGTTGGTTGGGTTGGGTGCAGCTGTTGTGTGTTGTGTTGTAGTGTCATCAGCTGTGGTGAATTAAGCTGTATTATTAGGGTGCGCCAGTTTTCCAGGTAAAGTGGGGAGAGGCTTAACTAATTTAAACATACTGGGCCCCCTGGCGAATATTCTGCCTAGTATTATACGTATTGTCTGTAACATAAATTTCGATTGTACTGTTGGTTGAGTAGCCGAAGGCACCAGAATACTTGCTGCAAATGCTAAAAGCAGCTTTGGTTCTAAATATATTACTATAGAAACTACTTGTGGTTGATTCTTTTATAGGTTTAATATTTATAATTTTAATTTTAATTTTCTTTACAACGGTTTGTCGGCAATAGTTTGCATTTCTTTATTATTGTGAAAATATAGCGGCGCCACGTCTGACTCAGGTATGGTCAGAGTGCGTGCTCCTTAGCCTTGAGGTTAGAGCTGTGGAATAAAAGGGATCTTGCGAGAGAGTGGCCGGTGATTGTGAACGGCTTCATTTGGAATATAAATTTTAGGTAGGATGTTCAAGTTGTTCAGCAGATCCACTACCCACGTGAAGCGCTTATGTAGACACGATAAGAGCGACGTCTGCTTTTGTTAGTTTTTTTTTTTATTCTATTTGAAATTTAGGAAACTACTTATTAATAATATGTTATGAAAAGCGTCGATTCTCTAACCCTTTGGCACAATTTTATTACATATTGTGTTTAAGTGCGTATGCATTAATTTTAGCGCGTCATATAGCTAAAGATTTTGAATCAGGAATTTATATTATTTTTGGAGAAAAGCCATACTGAGGGGCCGAAAATTTTTATGTGTTTTCAATATAGAGACTGTCAGAGTAACTCTGACTTTAGTTTTATACCAATTTGTGGAGTGTTGGAAAATGGTGGCGTTAGTGGTAGTCGTATGACGTACCGACCGTTGCTTGATCGAGTAGTTGTGGCTTTAGGAAGCCCTTACAATAGTGATCTTCTAGAGTTTTATTTAATATTAGAAGTGAAACTTCCTCTTCTCTTGAAATTTCCTTAATTGTGAATTAAGGTAAAGATTTTGTTTTCTCAACTTGAGTTGTCATGGTGATAATTGGTTCTATAATTAGTCCACTTTTGTGTTTCGTTGTGCAGCGTTTGACGTTTGAGCCTTTGAGCAACATGGTGTGTTTTAGCAATTTTAGTATTTTGAATTTCGGGGATTTGCTTTTGCTAAACCCATGGTTCCTTTTGTGTAAGCGCTTCTTTGGAGTAAGTTAGGATATCTGCTGTAATGAAGCATTGAATTGTGCTTTTGCAATTACTAAGATTGTGTGAGCAGTTTGTGCAGAGTCTTTTTGACCTGACAAAGTTGTTCCTTTCGTTAATGTTTAATTTTTTAAATTTCTCGCTAGTTTTAAGCTTATACCCTATTGTGCCTAGTTCGCATGACGTTTGTTTTCTTTTTGTTCTGATGAGAACGTTTGTGTTTTTAAAACCTTTTGTTTAAATATTTGTTTCTTCTAGCTTGGGGTCTATTTAAGATTCCATTTTGGTCATGCTTAATGATCTTAGTTTAGATTATTTTTTCTTCTAACTTTTCCGCAATTTCATATTGGGTGGTGAGAAAATCTTTCATTTGTTGCCACGTTGGGCACTTTTTTCATGATGAGAGCGATTGCTCCCGGCGGTGCAAATGTTTACCAGAATTGGGTCCCAGCTGTCTGTGGGAATATTTACTGTCGATAGAATCGACAAACAATTTGAAACAGTGGATTCTAATTTGATGAATTCTACACTTGTTTCTTTCTTAATTTTCAAGCAAGTTCATTAGTGTCGTTACTTGTTTGTCGACCAGTATTCTTTCGTTTTCATATCTCGCCTTTAGAGCTTCCCAAGCCAAATTGAAATTATCGTCATTAAGAGCGAACTGTTTTACGATGACGCTGCTAGACCTTTTTGTCTTGTATCGGATGTGATATTCAATTTTTGCGCTTGTGATAATTGAGGATGGTTGATGTTAACGGCTGTAAACATGTCCCGAAAGGACGGCATTCTTCATAACCTCCGTAAAAGGTTTCTGTCACATGCGGGCACCTCGAGTTGGATGCATGAACTTGCCTTTTGACTGTCTGTTTGTGGCAGCTCTTCTCTCGGATGGAGTAGGTGCAATTGCTCTTTATTAGCTTTAAATGATCGAGGTCATAGCTTTTGTTCTTCGTAATGGTCTAAGCAGTTTTCAAAAATATCGTAAGCGATGATTCAGAATTTTGTGGTAGATCTGAATTGTCAGAATCTACTATGGCGTCATGAGCCGCTTGGAGGTGAGTCCAAAATTTTACGATTTTAGTTTTTATTTTATTTGAAGAGGCAAATCTAGTGCAGTATCTTGTTAAACTGTCACTTTCTTTGAAATAAATCTAGCAATCTGTTTTGAGGCGTAGCTCCAGGTGTACTTTGATTTTGTTGTTCATTAGTTTGGTTGTATGTAGAAATATTTTTTAAAATGAAATAAAAATTTTTCAGTGGGAGCTGAATACTTTTTAAGTATATAAACTTTTTTTGGTAAAAGACGGTTTTTTTTTTTTTTTTTTTGACTTTTATTTTTATATTATTTGCGTTGTTTTCAAACCGCAATATTGGTTTAAGTATTTTCTCTATAGGTTTATATGGCACACCTAATGTTTGGCAATTGAGAGCTTGTCGAAGAGATCAATATGCTTTGTACATAAGTATGCACGAATTTTTGTGCTGATGATTATGCTTGTTTGCAAAGCAATTGAGAGCTCGATTGAGAGATCAATTGCTTTTTGTGCACAATCCTGTTTGTTTTTGTCTGGCAAAGAACAAGAGGTATTGCTGAATAATTGCAAAATGTGGACTTTGAAAATTTGTGTGTACCACGTAAAATGTTTTCCCTATGCACTATTATATATGTGTACGTACGTAAATAATCATATGTTCTAATATTTCTGATGTTATAGTATGTAATATGTATGTTAAGGTTTATGTGAATATGTATTCGCATATATGCGAATATGTATGGGGTATTCCATACCAAATCGACCGCTTTTGAACCCGACCCCTTTTGATTTTGCTGAAACTTATCCATCCTTTTCTACCCTTTGAAAAACATTTTTGAGAATTTTTTCAAAACTTTTGTCCAACTTCAAAAAAGTATAAATTAAATAAAAAAATAAAAAGATATAGTTTAACGATTTTATGATATAATATTCTCAATTTATAGACGATACACACTAGCGTATAGTTCCTAGTATACTGACAATAGGTAAGTCTAATTTTCCAACCTAGTTTATCGACTTTACTTACCTATAGTCAGTATACTAGAAAAAGTCAATTTCTACAAAGTTATGGCTATTTGAAAATAAAAAGCCTATTTGTTTTAATTTACAAACTTTTAGAAGTTGACAAAAATTTTGAAAAATTCTCAAAAATGTTTTTCAAAGGGTAGAAAAGGATGGATAAGTTTCAGCAAAATCTAAAGGGGTCGGGTTCAAAAGTGGTGGATTTGGTATGGAATACCCCGTATATATGTCTTTTTGCAATTCTTGCTTTGTTTTTTTTCTGTTACAATTTTTAGATATGTTTATGCTTTTTGCTTACTTCATTTATGCAATCCTGCTTAATGTTTTTGTTAAACATAAGAGGTATGCAGAAAAATTACAAGATTGATACTTGAATGTTTTTGTTTGTTAACAAGTGTTTGAATGTACGAAGCTATTAGTACCTAGGCAATAAAGTTATTTCATTTATTAACATATATTGATATATACATATACGTTATACCAAACTGTCTTCGGTTTTTCCTGCAAAATAAACTCGAAACTGGGACAGTTTGGTAACCGTTTTTTCGCTGTTAACTCGGATTTCGAAATACGGATTTTATATTAGCATATGTTTTACATCCATACATACTATATGTGCATTAAATATTTAAAGAAAGAAATAAATACGCTCACGCCTAAAAGGCATGTCCTGCTGGTAGTGTTTACACTGCGCGATTTGCTCTAATTCCTTTCTCCTTTTCCACTTTGAATTTATTTAGGCTACGAGCTGGTGATTTTTTGAATAACGCCTTGTTTTTTTTTGTTTTTAGGATTTTTCGAACCCCAATATTGGGGTTTTTAGGGTTAGAAGTTTGTTAGCCACTGGCATGGGTGGATCGGCAGTCCAAATTTTAGTTTGGGTCGGTCATACATTTGGTTGTAAAAATCTTTTGAAAATCATATTTGGGATTTTTGTAAGGAACCATTCTAAACGTTTTATGTCGCAGTCTGAAATGGGTCCACTGCACCCATTTTGAGTTTTTCAAAATTTGCCCCTACTCAAGGTTCGACCCAAATTAGGTGACATCAAAATTCGTTTTTTCTAGGTACATATGGTTCCTTCTAACAAAAGTATCTTATTTTGATCCTAGAATATTATTTTCATAGAAACAATGGGCGATTTTTTCGCCTCCCACAACTGACCAAAGTTGGCCTAGTAAGTAAATGGGTCAGGTTTTTTTCCTGTTTGGGACACTTTAAATGCTCTGTTCGTTTGGTTGCTTTTTGAGCATTCTATTTGATTATTTTATTTTTTTGCTTTTTTACTGTCAGGCACTTAAGTTTTTATTGTAATATCGTGCTCTGTTCGCTTGGTTGCTTTATTTATTTTATCTATTTCTGTCACACTTAAGTTTTTATGTATGTATTTAAAACTTTTTGTTGCTGTTAAACGGAATTTTTATTTTTTCTTATGTGTTGCATTTATAGTGTTATTTAGATTTAAAAGAAATGTGTACCGCTGCACTGTTTACTGCACTTTTTTAATTTTGTCACCTCAATTTGTATATACACATTTATGTTCCTATGTTCATTTCCAGCACTTGGCACTGTTTATATGGACATATTGGGTTTCAAAAAGTCTTGCGGTATTTTAATTGAATTTTTTTATTGAAATTGAAATGAATTTTTTGATGACTTATGCCCAGCTCTTAACCGATGCTTTGCTGCTGCTATGTCGTTCTTGCGACCAATTTCCGGAGCGATGGCGCATCTTCGACCACCTCTACACCAGAACGAAAACGTTGAAAACATCGTTGTGCGGTGGAAATGAAACTGTATCGGGTCCATAAACTGCACAAATTTTATTGGCGGCTTGAGATGCATTTTTGCCTTTATCGTAGTAGTACTGTAAAATATGCCGTATTTTCTCTTTATTTTGTCCATGTTTGCGACGCTATAACTCACGAACGACTTAAAGAAACGACAATCAATCGAACACGTGTTAGCGCGTGAAATGAGCTTTCCAAAATGGTATAGCATGACCCGATGCGACGAATAAAACTAGAACTACGCGCTTTCAGCGCCAAATAGCGAAAATACCGCAAGACTTTTGACAACCTTTATATGTATGCATTTAATTTTTTTTTTTTTTTTATTAATTATTCGAGAAAGGCACTTTCGGTAAGGCTCGAAGGACCATGAATAATTGGATGCCCAATTAGTGGGAACACCCACCACCAATTGATAGATAAATCACTTACACTTAGATTAAGAAATATTTATAAGTAAAAAATGCTAGTTCGGGTAGATTAAAGTTTATTTGCTTTTATAAAAAGTTATTAACGTTACAACTTTTAAATTATGTTTAAAAGTTGCGGGTTCGAGGGTAACGAAACGATTTGCCGATTCTCCTTCGGTTCGGTTCTTCAAATTATTACTGCGTGCGGGATCGGTATCGATAAAAGTATAATTAGCGTAGAGTCTTAACGCGCCGCAGTGCACAACACCAATGTCTTGTAAACGAACGTTAATGTGCGAAAGTTGATGAGCGGCTTGTGAGATCGAATCGTCTGAGTTTTCCGTTGTCCCTACCTTTGTTGGTTTGGGTTGGGGTACAGCTGTTGTGTGTTGTGTTGTAGTATCATCAGCTGTGAATTAAGGTGTATTATTAGGTCGCCAGTTTTTCCAGGTAATCAGTGCGCAGTACTTTTTGAGCCATTTTTCCATCTTTTGCCACTTACCGCACATTTCTCGTAGTGTGTTAATAGTGATCTCTTTTTTTATAAAAACCGTATTGTCTCTCTGATAATCCGCCGGCTTTCTGGATTGCTAACCCCAAGCGGTTTCGCATTATATTTTCGTACACTTTACCCATTGTGTCGAGCATACTCAGAGGTCGGTACTATAAAGGTTCTTCAGGTGGTTTCTTTGGTTTTGTTAGCAGTACCAATCGCTGTACTTTCCACGCGTCGGGGAACACCTCTTCCTTTATGCACGCGTTGTACATTTTAGCGAATAGTTGAGGCTTTGAGCTTATAGCTTCCTTCAGGGCCCTGTTGGGTATTCCATCCAACCCAGGCGCTTTGGTGTTTGATTTTCTTGCTATGGTCAATATCTCTTTTTCCGTGACTAACGGGGGTGAAGCTGCAGCTTCATTTCGGCGCTTAGCATAGGAAATCCAGTCGTCTCGGGAACGATGCTTTGACGACTTTTCCCATAAAGAGACACCTTTAGGTTGTTGCTTTTTTTTGTTGTAAAGCAGTTCCCCAAGGGTCAATATTTGCTTCCTCACAGAGCTTCTCAAAACATGATTTTTACTCCGAGTAATTGACGACTTCAAGT
>NW_026093521.1:0-15510 GCF_024586455.1 Bactrocera neohumeralis | reverse complement strand
CAACTTCGGTTAGATGAAGAAGGTTAATTAACTTAAATATTTGATGTTAATGATTTAAAGCAACTCAATATCGACTGCTAAATGTGTATATACAAGAAAATCGACTTTATACCTGAATATAAGATTGTCGAATTCTTCCAAAAGCACTGCCGTTATGGCTTTATGTCAACTTCGATTAGATGAAGAAGGCTAGTTAACGTAAATATTTGATGTTAATGATTTGAAGCAACTCAATATCGACTGCTAAGTGTGCATATACAAGAAAATCGAATTTATTCCTGAATATAAGATTGTCGAGATTTTCCAAATGCACTGCCGTTATGGCTTTATGTCAACTTCGGTAAGATGAAGAAGATTAATTAACTTAAATGTGTGAAGCTAATGATTTAAGGCAACTCAATATCGACTACTAAATGTGTATATACAAGAAAATCGACTTTATGCTTGAACATAAGATTGTCGAATTCTTCCAAATGCACTGCCGTTATGGCTTTATGTCAAAGCAGCTAATATGAAGAAGATGCTTAAATGTGTATATTTGAAGCAAGAAAATATACAAAGTCGACTTTATACCTGAATATAAGAATGTCGAATTCTTCCAAAAGCACTGCCGTTATGGCTTTATGTCAACTTCGGTAAGATGAAGAAGGTTAATTAACTTAAATGTGTGAAGCTAATGATTTAAGGCAACTCAATATCGACTGCTAAATGCGTATATACAGGAAAATCGATTTTATACATGAATATAAGATTGTCAAATTCTTCCAAATGCACTGCCGTTATGGCTTTATGTCAACTTCGGTAAAATAAATAAGGCTAATTAACTTAAATATTTGACGTTAATGATTTGAGGAAACTCAATATCGACTGCTAAATGTGTATAAACAAGAAAATCGACTTTATACCTGAACATAAGATTGTCGAATTCTTCCAAAAGCACTGCCGTTATGGCTTTATGTCAACTTCGGTAAGATGAAGAAGGTTAATTAACTTAAATATTTGATGTTAATGATTTAAAGCAACTCAATATCGACTGCTAAATGTGTATATACAAGAAAATCGACTTTATACCTGAATATAAGATTGTCGAATTCTTCCAAAAGCACTGCCGTTATGGCTTTATGTCAACTTCGGTAAGATGAAGAAGGTTAATTAACTTAAATGTGTGCAGCTTATGATTTTAGGAAACTCAGTATCGACTGCTAAGTGTGTATATACAAGAAAATCGACTTTATACCTGAACATAAGATTGTCGAGATTTTCCAAATGCACTGCCGTTATGGCTTTATGTCAACTTCGGTAAGATGAAGAAGATTAATTAACTTAAATGTGTGAAGCTAATTATTTAAGGCAACTCAATATCGACGGCTAAATGTGTATATACAAAAAAATCGACTTTATGCCTGAACACAAGATTGTCGAATTCTTCCAAAAGCACTGCCGTTATGGCTTTATGTCAACTTCGGTAAGATGAAGAAGGCTAATTAACTTAAATATGTTAAACTAATGATTTAAAGCAACTCAATATCGACTGCTAAATGTGTATATACAAGAAAATCGACTTTATACCTGAATATAAGATTGTCGAATTCTTCCAAATGCACTGCCGTTATGGCTTTATGTCAACTTCGGTAAGATGAAGAAGGTTAAGTAACTTAAATATGTGAAACTAATGATTTGAAGCAACTCAATATCGATTGCTAAATGTGTAATCACAAGAAAGTCGACTTTATACCTGAACATAAGATTGTCGAATTCTTCCAAATGCACTGCCGTTATGGCTTTATGTCAACTTCGGTAAGATGAAGAAGGCTAATTAACTTAAATATGTGATGTTAATGATTTGAAGCAACTCAATACCGACTGCTAAATGTGTATATACAAGAAAATCGACTTTATACCTGAACATAAGATTGTCGAATTCTTCCAAAAGCACTGCCGTTATGGCTTTATGTCAACTTCGGTTAGATGAAGAAGGTTAATTAACTTAAATATTTGATGTTAATGATTTAAAGCAACTCAATATCGACTGCTAAATGTGTATATACAAGAAAATCGACTTTATACCTGAATATAAGATTGTCGAATTCTTCCAAAAGCACTGCCGTTATGGCTTTATGTCAACTTCGGTAAGATGAAGAAGGTTAATTAACTTAAATGTGTGCAGCTAAAGATTTAAGGCAACTCAATATCGACTGCTAAGTGTGTATATACAAGAAAAACGACTTTATACCTGAATATAAGATTGTCGAATTCTTCCAAATGCACTGCCGTTATGGCTTTATGTCAACTTCGGTTAGATGAAGAAGGTTAATTAACTTAAATATGTGATGTTAATGATTTGAAGCCACTCAATATCGACTGCTAAATGTGTATATACAAGAAAATCGACTTTATACCTGAACATAAGGTTGTCGAATTCTTCCAAAAGCACTGCATTTATGGCTTTATGTCAACTTCGGTTAGATGAAGAAGGTTAATTAACTTAAATATTTGATGTTAATGATTTAAAGCAACTCAATATCGACTGCTAAATGTGTATATACAAGAAAATCGACTTTATACCTGAATATAAGATTGTCGAATTCTTCCAAAAGCACTGCCGTTATGGCTTTATGTCAACTTCGGTAAGATGAAGAAGGTTAATGTTATTAAATGTGTGCAGCTTATGATTTTAGGAAACTCAGTATCGACTGCTAAGTGTGTATATACAAGAAAATCGACTTTATACCTGAATATAAGATTGTTGATCTCTTCTAAATGCACTGCCGTTATGGCTTTATGTCAACTTCGGTTAGATGAAGAAGGTTAATTAACTTAAATATTTGATGTTAATGATTTGAAGCCACTCAATATCGACTGCTAAATGTGTATATACAAGAAAATCGACTTTATACCTGAACATAAGATTGTCGAATTCTTGCAAATGCACTGCCGTTATGGCTTTATGTCAGCTTCGATAAGCTGAAGAAGGCTAATTAACTTAAATATTAGAAGTTAATGATTTGAAGCAACTCAATATCGACTGCTAAATGTGTATATACAAGAAAATCGACTTTATACCTGAATATAAGATTGTCGAATTCTTCCAAATGCACTGCCGTTATGGCTTTATGTCAACTTCGGTAAGCTGAAGAAGGCTAATTAACTTAAATATGTTAAACTAATGATTTAAAGCAACTCAATATCGACTGCTAAATGTGTATATACAAGAAAATGACTTTATACCTAAATATAAGATTGTCGAATTTTCCAAATGCACTGCTGTTATGGCTTTATGTCAACTTCAGTAAGATGAAGAAGGTTAATTAACTTAAATATTTGATGTTAATGATTTTAAGCAACTCAATATCGACTGCTAAATGTGTATATACAAGAAAATCGACTTTATACCTGAATATAAGATTGTCGAATTCTTCCAAATGCACTGCCGTTATGGCTTTATGTCAACTTCGGTAAGATGAAGAAGGCTAATTAACTTAAATATTTGATGTTAATGATTTAAAGCAACTCAATACCGACTGCTAAATGTGCATATACAAGAAAATCGACTTTATACCTGAATACTAGATTGTCGAATTCTTGCAAATGCACTGCCGTTATGGCTTTATGTCAACTTCGGTAAGATGAAGAAGGCTAATTAACTTAAATATGTTAAACTAATGATTTAAAGCAACTCAATATCGACTGCTAAATGTGTATATACAAGAAAATCGACTTTATACCTGAATATAAGATTGTCGAATTCTTCCAAATGCACTGCCGTTATGGCTTTATGTCAACTTCGGTAAGATGAAGAAGGTTAATTAACTTAAATATGTGAAACTAATGATTTAAGCAACTCAATATCGACTGCTAAATGTGTATATACAAGAAAATCGACTTTATACCTGAATATAAGATTGTCGAATTCTTCCAAATGCACTGCCGTTATGGCTTTATGTCAACTTCGGTAAGATGAAGAAAGTCAATTAACTTAAATATGTTAAGCTAATGATTTAAAGCAACTCAATATCGACTGCTAAATGTGTATATACAAGAAAATCGACTTTATACCTGAATATAGATTGTCGATTCTTCCAAATGCACTGCCGTTATGGCTTTATGTCAACTTCGGTAAGATGAAGAAGGTTAATTAACTTAAATATGTTAAATGTTAATGATTTTAAGCAACTCAATATCGACTGCTAAATGTGTATATACAAGAAAATCGACTTTATACCTGAATATAAGATTGTCGAATTCTTCCAAATGCACTGCCGTTATGGCTTTATGTCAACTTCGGTAAGATGAAGGATGTTAATTAACTTAAATATTTGATGTTAATGATTTGAAGCAACTCAATATCGACTGCTAAATGTGTATATACAAGAAAATCGACTTTATACCTGAACATAAGATTGTCGAATTCTTCCAAAAGCACTGCCGTTATGGCTTTATGTCAACTTCGGTAAGATGAAGAAGGCTAATTAACTTAAATATGTTAAACTTAATGATTTAAAGCAACTCAATATCGACTGCTAAATGTGTATATACAAGAAAATCGACTTTATACCTGAATATAAGATTGTCGGATTCTTCCAAATGCACTGCTTTTATGGCTTTATGTCAACTTCGGTAAAATGAATAAGGCTAATTAACTTAAATATTTGATGTTAATGATTTGAAGCAACTCAATATCGACTGCTAAATGTGTATATACAAGAAAATCGACTTTATACCTGAATATAAGATTGTCGAATTCTTCCAAATGCACTGCCGTTATGGCTTTATGTCAACTTCGGTAAGATGATGGAAGTTAATTAACTTAAATATTTGATGTTAATGATTTAAAGCAACTCAATATCGACTGCTAAATGTGTATATACAAGAAAATCGACTTTATACCTGAATATAAGATTGTCGAATTCTTCCAAAAGCACTGCCGTTATGGCTTTATGTCAACTTCGGTAAGATGAAGAAGGTTAATTAACTTAAATGTGTGCAGCTTATGATTTTAGGAAACTCAGTATCGACTGCTAAGTGTGTATATACAAGAAAATCGACTTTATACCTGAACATAAGATTGTCGAATTCTTCCAAATGCACCGCCGTTATGGCTTTATGTCAACTTCGGTAAGATGAAGAAGGTTAATTAACTTAAATATGTGAAATTAATGATTTAAAGCAACTCAATATCGACTGCTAAATGTGTATATACAAGAAAATCGACTTTATACCTGAATATAAGATTGTCGAATTCTTCCAAATGCACTGCCGTTATGGCTTTATGTCAACTTCGGTAAGATGAAGAAGGCTAATTAACTTAAATATATCGTTGAATTAATGATTTAAAGCAACTCAATATCGACTGCTAAATGTGTATATACAAGAAAATCGACTTTATACCTGAATATAAGATTGTCGAATTCTTCCAAATGCACTGCCGTTATGGCTTTATGTCAACTTCGGTAAGATGAAGAAGGTTAATGTTATTAAATGTGTGCAGCTTTTGATTTTAGGAAACTCAGTATCGACTGCTAAGTGTGTATATACAAGAAAATCGGCTTTATACCTCAATAAAAGATTGTTGATCTCTTCTAAATGCACTGCCGTTATGGCTTTATGTCAACTTCGGTTAGATGAAGAAGGTTAATTAACTTAAATATGTGATGTTAATGATTTGAAGCCACTCAATATCGACTGCTAAATGTGTATATACAAGAAAATCGACTTTATACCTGAACATAAGATTGTCGAATTCTTCCAAAAGCACTGCCGTTATGGCTTTATGTCAACTTCGGTTAGATGAAGAAGGTTAATTAACTTAAATATTTGATGTTAATGATTTAAAGCAACTCAATATCGACTGCTAAATGTGTATATACAAGAAAATCGACTTTATACCTGAATATAAGATTGTCGAATTCTTCCAAAAGCACTGCCGTTATGGCTTTATGTCAATTTCGGTAAGAAAATGTGTGCAGCTTATGATTTTAGGAAACTCAATATCGACTGCTAAGTGTGTATATACAAGAAAATCGACTTTATACCTGAATATAAGATTGTTGATCTCTTCTAAATGCACTGCCGTTATGGCTTTATGTCAACTTCGGTTAGATGAAGAAGGTTAATTAACTTAAATATGTGATGTTAATGATTTAAAGCAACTCAATATCGACTGCTAAATGTGTATATACAAGAAAATCGACTTTATACCTGAACATAAGATTGTCGAATTCTTCCAAAAGCACTGCCGTTATGGCTTTATGTCAACTTCGGTTAGATGAAGAAGGTTAATTAACTTAAATATTTGATGTTAATGATTTAAAGCAACTCAATATCGACTGCTAAATGTGTATATACAAGAAAATCGACTTTATACCTGAATATAAGATTGTCGAATTCTTCCAAATGCACTGCCGTTATGGCTTTATGTCAACTTCGGTAAGATGAAGAAGGTTAATGTTATTAAATGTGTGCAGCTTATGATTTTAGGAAACTCAATATCGACTGCTAAGTGTGTATATACAAGAAAATCGACTTTATACCTGAATATAAGATTGTTGATCTCTTCTAAATGCACTGCCGTTATGGCTTTATGTCAACTTCGGTTAGATGAAGAAGGTTAATTAACTTAAATATTTGATGTTAATGATTTTAAGCAACTCAATATCGACTGCTAAATGAGTATATACAAGAAAATCGACTTTATACCTGAACATAAGATTGTCGATTCTTCCAAATGCACTGCCGTTATGGCTTTATGTCAACTTCGGTAAGATGAAGAAGGTTAATTAACTTAAATATTTGATGTTAATGATTTAAAGCAACTCAATATCGACTGCTAAATGTGTATATACAAGAAAATCGACTTTATACCTGAATATAAGATTGTCGAATTCTTCCAAATGCACTGCCGTTATGGCTTTATGTCAACTTCGGTAAGATGAAGAAGGTTAATTAACCTAAATATGTTAAACTAATGATTTAAAGCAACTCAATATCGACTGCTAAATGTGTATATACAAGAAAATCGACTTTATACCTGAATATAAGATTGTCGAATTCTTCCAAATGCACTGCCGTTATGGCTTTATGTCAACTTCGGTAAGATGAAGAAGGCTAATTAACTTAAATATGTTAAACTAATGATTTAAAGCAACTCAATATCGACTGCTAAATGTGTATATACAAGAAAATCGACTTTATACCTGAATATAAGATTGTCGATTCTTCCAAATGCACTGCCGTTATGGCTTTATGTCAACTTCGGTAAGATGAAGAAGGTTAATTAACTTAAATATTTGATGTTAATGATTTGAAGCAACTCAATATCGACTGCTAAATGTGTATATACAAAAAATCGACTTTATACCTGAATATAAGATTGTCGAATTCTTCCAAATGCACTGCCGTTATGGCTTTATGTCAACTTCGGTAAGATGAAGAAGGTAATTAACTTAAATATTTGATGTTAATGATTTGAAGCAACTCAATATCGACTGCTAAATGTGTATATACAAGAAAATCGACTTTATACCTGAATATAAGATTGTCGAATTCTTCCAAATGCACTGCCGTTATGGCTTTATGTCAACTTCGGTAAGATGAAGAAAGGCTAATTAACTTAAATATTAGAAGTTAATGATTTGAAGCAACTCAATATCATCTGCTAAGTGAAGATGTACAAGAAAATCGACTTTATACCTGAACATAAGATTGTCGAATTCTTCCAAATGCACTGCCGTTATGGCTTTATGTCAACTTCGGTAAGATGAAGAAGGCTAATTAACTTAAATATGTGATGTTAATGATTTGAAGCAACTCAATATCGACTGCTAAATGTGTATGTACAAGAAAATCGACTTTATACCTGAATATAAGATTGTCGAATTCTTCCAAAAGCACTGCCGTTATGGCTTTATGTCAACTTCGGTAAGATGAAGAAGGCTAATTAACTTAAATATGTGATGTTAATGATTTAAAGCAACTCAATATCGACTGCTAAATGTGTATATACAAGAAAATCGACTTTATACCTGAATATAAGATTGTCGAATTCTTCCAAAAGCACTGCCGTTATGGATTTATGTCAGCTTCGGTAAGATGAAGAAGGTTAATGTTATTAAATGTGTGCAGCTTATGATTTTAGGAAACTCAGTATCGACTGCTAAGTGTGTATATACAAGAAAATCGACTTTATACCTGAATATAAGATTGTTGATCTCTTCTAAATGCACTGCCGTTATGGCTTTATGTCAACTTCGGTTAGATGAAGAAGGTTAATTAACTTAAATATTTGATGTTAATGATTTGAAGCCACTCAATATCGACTGCTAAATATATATATACAAGAAAATCGATTTTATACCTGAACATAAGATTGTCGAATTCTTCCAAATGCACTGCCGTTATGGCTTTATGTCAACTTCGATAAGATGAATAAGGCTAATTAACTTAAATATTTGAAGTTAATGATTTGAAGCAACTCAATATCGTCTGCTAAGTGAACATATACAAGAAAATCGACTTTATACCTGAATATAAGATTGTCGAATTCTTGCAAATGCACTGCCGTTATGGCTTTATGTCAACTTCGGTAAGCTGAAGAAGGCTAATTAACTTAAATATGTTAAACTAATGATTTAAAGCAACTCAATGTCGACTGCTAAATGTGTATATACAAGAAAATCGACTTTATGCCTGAATATAAGATTGTCGGATTCTTCCAAATGCACTGCCGTTATGGCTTTACGTCAACTTCGGTAAAATGAATGAGGCTAATTAACTTAAATATTTGATGTTAATGATTTGAAGCAACTCAATATCGACTTATAAATTTGTATATACAAGAAAATCGACTTTATACCTGAATATAAGATTGTCGAATTCTTGCAAATGCACTGCCGTTATGGCTTTATGTCAACTTCGGTAAGCTGAAGAAGGCTAATTTACTTAAATATGTTAAACTAATGATTTAAAGCAACTCAATATCGACTGCTAAATGTGTATATACAAGAAAATCGACTTTATACCTGAATATAAGATTGTCGAATTCTTCCAAATGCACTGCCGTTATGGCTTTATGTCAACTTCGGTAAGATGAAGAAGGCTAATTAACTTAAATATGTGTAAACTAATGATTTGAAGCAACTCAATATCGACTGCTAAATGTGTATATACAAGAAAATCGACTTTATACCTGAATATAAGATTGTCGAATTCTTCCAAATGCACTGCCGTTATGGCTTTATGTCAACTTCGGTAAGATGAAGAAGGTTAATTTACTTAAATATGTTAAACTAATGATTTAAAGCAACTCAATATCGACTGCTAAATGTGTATATACAAGAAAATCGACTTTATACCTGAATATAAGATTGTCGATTCTTCCAAATGCACTGCCGTTATGGCTTTATGTCAACTTCGGTAAGATGAAGAAGGCTAATTAACTTAAATATTTGATGTTAATGATTTGAAGCAACTCAATATCGACAGCTAAATGTGTATATACAAGAAAAGCGACTTTATACCTGAACATAAGATTGTCTAATTCTTCCAAAAGAACTGCCGTTATGGATTTATGTCAACTTCGGTAAGATGAAGAAGGTTAATTAACTTAAATATGTTAAACTGTTAATGATTTGAAGCAACTCAATATCGACTGCTAAATGTGTATATACAAGAAAATCGACTTTATACCTGAATATAAGATTGTCGAATTCTTCCAAAAGCACTGCCGTTATGGCTTTATGTCAACTTCAGTGAGATGAAGAAGGTAAATTAACTTAAATGTGTGAAACTAATGATTTAAAGCAACTCAATATCGACTGCTAAATGTGTATATACAAGAAAATCGACTTTATACCTGAATATAAGATTGTCAAGATTTTCCAAATGCACTGCCGTTATGGCTTTATGTCAACTTCGGTAAGATGAAGAAGGCTAATTAACTTAAATATGTGAAACTAATGATTTGAAGGCAACTCAATATCGACTGCTAAATGTGTATATACAAGAAAATCGACTTTATACCTGAACATAAGATTGTCGAATTCTTCCAAATGCACTGCCGTTATGGCTTTATGTCAACTTCAGTAAGATGAAGAAGGTTAATTAACTTAAATATTTGATGTTAATGATTTAAAGCAACTCAATATCGACTGCTAAATGTGTATATACAAGAAAATCGACTTTATACCTGAATATAAGATTGTCGAATTCTTCCAAAAGCACTGCCGTTATGGCTTTATGTCAACTTTAGTAAGATGAAGAAGGTTAATTAACTTAAATGTGTTAAATAAGTGATTCAAGGCAACTCAATATCGACTGCTAAATGTGTATATACAAGAAAATCGACTTTATACCTGAACATAAGATTGTCGAATTCTTCCAAATGCACTGCCGTTATGGCTTTATGTCAACTTCGGTAAGATGAAGAAGGTTAATTAACTTAAATATGTGAACGAAATGATTTAAGCAACTCAATATCGATTGCTAAATGTGTATATACAAGAAAATCGACTTTATACCTAAACATAAGATTGTGGAATTCTTCCAAAAGCACTGCCGTTATGGCTTTATGTCAACTTCGGTAAGATGAAGAAGGTTAATTAACTTAAATATTTGATGTTAATGATTTAAAGCAACTCAATATCGACTGCTAAATGTGTATATACAAGAAAATCGACTTTATACCTGAATATAAGATTGTCGAATTCTTCCAAATGCACTGCCGTTATGGCTTTATGTCAACTTCGGTAAGATGAAGAAGGTTAATTTAACTTAAATGTGTGCAGCTTATGATTTTAGGAAACTCAGTATCGACTGCTAAGTGTGTATATACAAGAAAATCGACTTTATACCTGATAATAGGATTTTCGAATTCTTCCAAATGCACTGCCGTTATGGCTTTATGTCAACTTCGGTAAGATGAAGAAGGTTAATTAACTTAAATATGTGAAGTTAATGATTTGAAGCCACTCAATATCGACTGCTAAATGTGTATATACAAGAAAATCGACTTTATACCTGAACATAAGAATTGTCGAATTCTTCCAAAAGCACTGCCGTTATGGCTTTATGTCAACTTCGGTTAGATGAAGAAGGTTAATTAACTTAAATATTTGATGTTAATGATTTAAAGCAACTCAATATCGACTGCTAAATGTGTATATACAAGAAAATCGACTTTATACCTGAATATAAGATTGTCGAATTCTTCCAAAAGCACTGCCGTTATGGATTTATGTCAGCTTCGGTAAGATGAAGAAGGTTAATGTTATTAAATGTGTGCAGCTTATGATTTTAGGAAACTCAGTATCGACTGCTAAGTGTGTATATACAAGAAAATCGACTTTATACCTGAATATAAGATTGTTGATCTCTTCTAAATGCACTGCCGTTATGGCTTTATGTCAACTTCGGTTAGATGAAGAAGGTTAATTAACTTAAATATGTGATGTTAATGATTTGAAGCCACTCAATATCGACTGCTAAATGTGTATATACAAGAAAATCGACTTTATACCTGAACATAAGGTTGTCGAATTCTTCCAAAAGCACTGCATTTATGGCTTTATGTCAACTTCGGTTAGATGAAGAAGGTTAATTAACTTAAATATTTGATGTTAATGATTTAAAGCAACTCAATATCGACTGCTAAATGTGTATATACAAGAAAATCGACTTTATACCTGAATATAAGATTGTCGAATTCTTCCAAAAGCACTGCCGTTATGGCCTTATGTCAACTTCGGTAAGATGAAGAAGGTTAATGTTATTAAATGTGTGCAGCTTATGATTTTAGGAAACTCAGTATCGACTGCTAAGTGTGTATATACAAGAAAATCGACTTTATACCTGAATATAAGATTGTTGATCTCTTCTAAATGCACTGCCGTTATGGCTTTATGTCAACTTCGGTTAGATGAAGAAGGTTAATTAACTTAAATATGTGATGTTAATGATTTGAAGCCACTCAATATCGACTGCTAAATGTGTATATACAAGAAAATCGACTTTATACCTGAACATAAGGTTGTCGAATTCTTCCAAAAGCACTGCATTTATGGCTTTATGTCAACTTCGGTTAGATGAAGAAGGTTAATTAACTTAAATATTTGATGTTAATGATTTAAAGCAACTCAATATCGACTGCTTAATGTGTATATACAAGAAAATCGACTTTATACCTGAATATAAGATTGTCGAATTCTTCCAAAAGCACTGCCGTTATGGCCTTATGTCAACTTCGGTAAGATGAAGAAGGTTAATGTTATTAAATGTGTGCAGCTTATGATTTTAGGAAACTCAGTATCGACTGCTAAGTGTGTATATACAAGAAAATCGACTTTATACCTGAATATAAGATTGTTGATCTCTTCTAAATGCACTGCCGTTATGGCTTTATGTCAACTTCGGTTAGATGAAGAAGGTTAATTAACTTAAATATTTGATGTTAATGATTTGAAGCCACTCAATATCGACTGCTAAATGTGTATATACAAGAAAATCGACTTTATACCTGAACATAAGATTGTCTAATTCTTCCAAATGCCCTGCCGTTATGGCTTTATGTCAACTTCGATAAGATTAAGGAAGCTAATTAACTTAAATATTTGATGTTAATGATTTGAAGCAACTCAATATCGACTGCTAAGTGTGTATATACAAGAAAATCGACTTTATACCTGAATATAAGATTGTCGAATTCTTGCAAATGCACTGCCGTTATGGCTTTATGTCAACTTCGGTAAGCTGAAGAAGGCTAATTAACTTAAATATGTTAAACTAATGATTTAAAGCAACTCAATATCGACTGCTAAATGTGTATATACAAGAAAATCGACTTTATACCTGAATATAAGATTGTCGAATTCTTCCAAATGCACTGCCGTTATGGCTTTATGTCAACTTCGGTAAGATGAAGAAGGCTAATTTACTTAAATATGTTAAACTAATGATTTAAAGCAACTCAATATCGACTGCTAAATGTGTATATACAAGAAAATCGACTTTATACCTGAATATAAGATTGTCGAATTCTTCCAAATGCACTGCCGTTATGGCTTTATGTCAACTTCGGTAAGATGAAGAAGGTAATTAACTTAAATATTTGATGTTAATGATTTGAAGCAACTCAATATCGGCTGCTAAGTGTGTGTATACAAGAAAATCGACTTTATACCTGAACATAAGATTGTCGAAATCTTCAAAATGTACTGCCGTTATGGCTTTATGTCAGCTTCAGAAAGATGAAGAAGGTTAATTAACTTAAATATTTGATGTTAATGATTTGAAGCAACTCAATATCGACTGCTAAATGTGTATATACAAGAAAATCGACTTTATACCTGAATATAAGATTGTCGAATTCTTCCAAAAGCACTGCCGTTATGGCTTTATGTCAACTTCTGTAAGTTGAAGAAGGTTAATTAACTTAAATATGTGAAGCTAATGATTTAAAGCAACTCAATATCGACTGCTAAATGTGTATATACAAGAAAATCGACTTTATACCTGAACATAAGATTGTCGATTTCTTCCAACTGCACTGCCGTTATGGCGTTTTGTCAACTTCGATAAGATGAAGAAGGTTAATTAACTTAAATATGTTAAATTAATGAATTAAAGCAACTCAATATCGACTGCTAAATCTGTATATACAAGCAAATCGACTTTATACCTGAATATAAGATTGTCGAATTCTTCCAACTGCACTGCCGTTATGGCTTTATAGCCACTTCAGTTAGATGAAGAAGGTTAATTAACTTAAATAAGTGAATTAAATGATTTGAAGAAACTCGGTATCGATTGCTAAATGTGTATATACAAGAATATCGAATTTATACCTAAATATAAGAAGGTCGAATTCTTCCAAAAGCACTGCCGTTATGGATTTATGTCAGCTTCGGTAAGATGAAGAAGGTTAATGTTATTAAATGTGTGCAGCTTATGATTTTAGGAAACTCAGTATCGACTGCTAAGTGTGTATATACAAGAAAATCGACTTTATACCTGAATAAAAGGTTGTTGATCTCTTCTAAATGCACTGCCGTTATGGCTTTATGTCAACTTCGGTAAGATGAAGAAGGTTAATTAACTTAAATATTTGATGTTAATGATTTTAAGCCACTCAATATCGACTGCTAAATGTGTATATACAAGAAAATCGACTTTATACCTGAACATAAGATTGTCTAATTCTTCCAAATGCCCTGCCGTTATGGCTTTATGTCAACTTCGATAAGATGAAAGAAGCTAATTAACTTAAATATTAGAAGTTAATGATTTGAAGCAACTCAATATCGTCTGCTAAGTGAACATGTACAAGAAAAGCGACTTTATACCTGAACATAAGATTGTCGAATTCTTGCAAATGCACTGCCGTTATGGCTTTATGTCAACTTCGGTAAGCTGAAGAAGGCTAATTAACTTAAATATGTTAAACTAATGATTTAAAGCAACTCTGCACCGACCGCTAAATATGCATATACAAGAAAATCGACTTTATACCTGAATATAAGATTGTCGAATTCTTCAAAATGCACTGCCGTTATGGCTTTACGTCAACTTCGGTAAAATGAATGAGGCTAATAAACTTAAATATTTGATGTTATTGATTTGAAGCAACTCAATATCGACTGCTAAATGTGTATATACAAGAAAATCGACTTTATACCTGAATATAAGATTGTCGAATTCTTGCAAATTCACTGCCGTTATGGCTTTATGTCAACTTCGGTAAGCTGAAGAAGGCTAATTTACTTAAATATGTTAAACTAATGATTTAAAGCAACTCAATATCGACTGCTAAATGTGTATATACAAGAAAATCGACTTTATAGCTGAACATAAGATTGTCTAATTCTTCCAAATGCACTGCCTTTATGGCGTTATGTCATCTTCGATAAGATGAAGGAAGCTAATTAACTTAAATATTAGATGTTAATGATTTGAAGCAACTCAATATCGTCTGCTAAGTGTATATATACAAGAAAATCGACTTTATACCTGAACATAAGATTGTCGAATTCTTCCAAAAGCACTGCCGTTATGGCTTTATGTCAATTTCGGTAAGAGAATGTGTGTGCAGCTTATGATTTTAGGAAACTCAGTATCGACTGCTAAGTGTGTATATACAAGAAAATCGACTTTATACCTGAATATAAGATTGTTGATCTCTTCTAAATGCACTGCCGTTATGGCTTTATGTCAACTTCGGTTAGATGAAGAAGGTTAATTAACTTAAATATTTGATGTTAATGATTTTAAGCCACTCAATATCGACTGCTAAATGTGTATATACAAGAAAATCGACTTTATACCTGAACATAAGATTGTCGAATTCTTCCAAAAGCACTGCATTTATGGCTTTATGTCAACTTCGGTTAGATGAAGAAGGTTAATTAACTTAAATATTTGATGTTAATGATTTAAAGCAACTCAATATCGACTGCTAAATGTGTATATACAAGAAAATCGACTTTATACCTGAATATAAGATTGTCGAATTCTTCCAAAAGC
>NW_026093520.1:0-1622 GCF_024586455.1 Bactrocera neohumeralis | reverse complement strand
GAGTTGCTTCAAACCATTAACATCAAATATTTAAGATAAGTAACATTCTTCATCTTGCTGAAGTTGGCATAAAGCCATAACGGCAGTGCATTTGGAAGAATTCGACAATCTTATATTCAGTTATAAAGTCGATTTGCTTGTATATACACATTTAGCAGTCGATATTGAGTTGCTTCAAATAATTAACATCAAATATTTAAGTTAATTAGCCTTCTTCATCCTACCAAAGTTGACATAAAGCCATAACGGCAGTGCATTTGGAAGAACTCGACAATTTTATACCCAGGTATAAAGTCGATTTTCTTGTATATACATATTGAGCAGTCGATATTGAGTTGCTTCAAACCATTAACATCAAATATTTAAGATAAGTAACATTCTTCATCTTGCTGAGGTTGACATAAAGCCATAACGGCAGTGCATTTGGAAGAATTCGATAATCTTATATTCAGGTATAAATTCGATTTGCTTGTATATACACATTTAGCAGTCGATATTGAGTTGCTTCAAATCATTAACATCAAATATTTAAGTTAATTAACCTTCTTCATCTTGCTGAAGTTGGCATAAAGCCATAACGGCAGTGCATTTGGAAGAATTCGACAATCTTATATTCAGGTATAAAGTCGATTTTCTTGTATATACACATTTAGCAGTCGATATTGAGTTGCTTTAAATCATTATTGTAACTAATTTAAGTTAATTAGCCTTCTTCATCCTACCAAAGTTGACATAAAGCCATAACGGCAGTGCATTTGGAAGAACTCGACAATTTTATACCCAGGTATAAAGTCGATTTTCTTGTATATACATATTGAGCAGTCGATATTGAGTTGCTTCAAACCATTAACATCAAATATTTAAGATAAGTAACATTCTTCATCTTGCTGAAGTTGGCATAAAGCCATAACGGCAGTGCATTTGGAAGAATTCGACAATCTTATATTCAGGTATAAATTCGATTTTCTTGTATATACACATTAGGCAGTCGATATTGAGTTGCTTCAAATCATTACTTTAACATATGTAAGTTAATTAACCTTCTTCATCTTGCTGAAGTTGACATAAAGCCATAACGGCAGTGCATTTGGAAGAATTCGACAATCTTATATTCAGGTACGATTTTCTTGTATATACACATTTAGCAGTCGATATTGAGTTGCTTCAAATCATTAACATCAAATATTTAAGTTAATTAACCTTCTTCATCTTGCTGAAGTTGACATAAAGCCATAACGGCAGTGCATTTGGAAGAATTCGACAATCTTATATTCAGTATAAAGTCGATTTTCTTTTATATACACATTTAGCAGTCGATATTGATTTGCTTTAAATCATTATTGTAACTAATTTAAGTTAATTAGCCTTCTTCATCCTACCAAAGTTGACATAAAGCCATAACGGCAGTGCATTTGGAAGAACTCGACAATTTTATACCCAGGTATAAAGTCGATTTTCTTGTATATACATATTGAGCAGTCGATATTGAGTTGCTTCAAACCATTAACATCAAATATTTAAGATAAGTAACATTCTTCATCTTGCTGAGGTTGACATAAAGCCATAACGGCAGTGCATTTGGAAGAATTCGATAATCTTATATTCAGATATTGTATAAATTC
>NW_026093519.1:0-3492 GCF_024586455.1 Bactrocera neohumeralis | reverse complement strand
TATTCCTGTATATACACATTTAGGAATCGATATTGAGTTTCTTCAAATCATTTACTTCACTTATTTAAGTTAATGAACCTTCTTTAGCTTACTGAAGCGGATATAAAGCCATAACGGCAGTGCATTTGGAAGAATTCCACAATCTTATATTTAGGTATAAAGTCGATATTCTTGTATATACACACTTAGCAATTGATATTGAGTTTCTCTAAATCATTTACTTCACTTATTTAAGTTAGTTAACCTTCTTCATCTTACTGAAGTGGATATAAAGTTATAACGGCAGTGCATTTGGAAGAATTCCACAATCTTATATTTGGGTACAAAGTCGATATTCTTGTATATACACACTTAGCAATCGATATTGAGTTTCTCTAAATCATTTACTTCACTTATTTGAGTTAATTAACCTTCTTCATCTTACTGAAGTGGATATAAAGTTATAACGGCAGTGCATTTGGAAGAATTCCACAATCTTATATTGGGGTACAAAGTCGATATTCTTGTATATACACACTTAGCAATTTATATTGAGTTTCTCTAAATCATTTACTTCACTTATTTAAGTTAATTAACCTTCTTCATCTTACTGAAGTGGATATAAAGTTATAACGGCAGTGCATTTGGAAGAATTCCACAATCTTATATTTGGGTACAAAGTCGATATTCTTGTATATACACACTTAGCAATTGATATTGAGTTTCTTTAAATCATTTACTTCACTTATTTAAGTTAATTAACCTTCTTCATCTTACTGAAGTGGATATAAAGTTATAACGGCAGTGCATTTGGAAGAATTCCACAATCTTATATTTGGGTACAAAGTCGATATTCTTGTATATACACACTTAGCAATTGATATTGAGTTTCTTCAAATCATTTACTTCACTTATTTAAGTTAATTAACCTTCTTCATCTTACTGAAGTGGATATAAAGTTATAACGGCAGTGCATTTGGAAGAATTCCACAATCTTATATTTGGGTACAAAGTCGATATTCTTGTATATACACATTTAGCAATCGATATTGAGTTTCTTCAAATCATTTACTTCACTTATTTAAGTTAATGAACCTTCTTTAGCTTACTGAAGTGGATATAAAGCCATAACGGCAGTGCATTTGGAAGAATTCCACAATCTTATATTTAGGTATAAAGTCGATATTCTTGTATATACACACTTAGCAATCGATATTGAGTTTCTTAAATCATTTACTTCACTTATTTAAGTTAATTAACCTTCTTCATCTTACTGAAGTGGATATAAAGCCATAACGGCAGTGCATTTGGAAGAATTCCACAATCTTATATTTAGGTATAAAGTCGATATTCTTGTATATACACACTTAGCAATCGATATTGAGTTTCTTTAAATCATTTACTTCACTTATTTAAGTTAATTAACCTTCTTCATCTTACTGAAGTGGATATAAAGTTATAACGGCAGTGCATTTGGAAGAATTCCACAATCTTATATTTAGGTATAAAGTCGATATTCTTGTATATACACACTAAGCAATTGATATTGAGTTTCTCTAAATCATTTACTTCACTTATTTAAGTTAATTAACCTTCTTCATCTTACTGAAGTGGATATAAAGTTATAACGGCAGTGCATTTGGAAGAATTCCACAATCTTATATTTGGGTACAAAGTCGATATTCTTGTATATACACACTTAGCAATTGATATTGAGTTTCTCTAAATCATTTACTTCACTTATTTAAGTTAATTAACCTTCTTCATCTTACTGAAGTGGATATAAAGTTATAACGGCAGTGCATTTGGAAGAATTCCACAATCTTATATTTAGGTATAAAGTCGATATTCTTGTATATACACACTTAGCAATTGATATTGAGTTTCTCTAAATCATTTACTTCACTTATTTAAGTTAATTAACCTTCTTCATCTTACTGAAGTGGATATAAAGTTATAACGGCAGTGCATTTGGAAGAATTCCACAATCTTATATTTGGGTACAAAGTCGGATATTCTTGTATATACACACTTAGCAATTGATATTGAGTTTCTCTAAATCATTTACTTCACTTATTTAAGTTAATTAACCTTCTTCATCTTACTGAAGTGGATATAAAGTTATAACGGCAGTGCATTTGGAAGAATTCCACAATCTTATATTTAGGTATAAAGTCGATATTCTTGTATATACACACTTAGCAATTGATATTGAGTTTCTCTAAATCATTTACTTCACTTATTTAAGTTAATTAACCTTCTTCATCTTACTGAAGTGGATATAAAGTTATAACGGCAGTGCATTTGGAAGAATTCCACAATCTTATATTTGGGTACAAAGTCGATATTCTTGTATATACACACTTAGCAATTGATATTGAGTTTCTCTAAATCATTTACTTCACTTATTTAAGTTAATTAACCTTCTTCATCTTACTGAAGTGGATATAAAGTTATAACGGCAGTGCATTTAGAAGAATTCCACAATCTTATATTTAGGTACAAAGTCGATATTCTTGTATATACACACTTAGCAATTGATATTGAGTCTCTCTAAATCATTTACTTCACTTATTTAAGTTAGTTTACCTTCTTCATCTTACTGAAGTGGATATAAAGTTATAACGGCAGTGCATTTGGAAGAATTCCACAATCTTATATTTGGGTACAAAGTCGATATTCTTGTATATACACACTTAGCAATTGATATTGAGTTTCTCTAAATCATTTACTTCACTTATTTAAGTTAATTAACCTTCTTCATCTTACTGAAGTGGATATAAAGTTATAACGGCAGTGCATTTGGAAGAATTCCACAATCTTATATTTAGGTACAAAGTCGATATTCTTGTATATACACACTTAGCAATTGATATTGAGTTTCTCTAAATCATTTACTTCACTTATTTAAGTTAATTAACCTTCTTCATCTTACTGAAGTGGATATAAAGTTATAACGGCAGTGCATTTGGAAGAATTCCACAATCTTATATTTAGGTACAAAGTCGATATTCTTGTATATACACATTTAGCAATCGATATTGAGTTTCTTCAAATCATTTACTTCACTTATTTAAGTTAATGAACCTTCTTTAGCTTACTGAAGTGGATATAAAGTTATAACGGCAGTGCATTTGGAAGAATTCCACAATCTTATATTTAGGTATAAAGTCGATATTCTTGTATATACACACTTAGCAATTGATATTGAGTTCCTCTAAATCATTTACTTCACTTATTTAAGTTAATTAACCTTCTTCATCTTACTGAAGTGGCTATAAAGCCATAACGGCAGTGCATTTGGAAGAATTCCACAATCTTATATTTGGGTATAAAGTCGATATTCTTGTATATACACACTTAGCAATTGATATTGAGTTTCTTCAAATCATTTACTTCACTTATTTAAGTTAATTAACCTTCTTCATCTTACTGAAGTGGATATAAAGTTATAACGGCAGTGCATTTGGAAGAATTCCACAATCTTATATTTGGGTACAAAGTCGATATTCT
>NW_026093518.1:0-5963 GCF_024586455.1 Bactrocera neohumeralis | reverse complement strand
TTGGGGTGTCGGGGGAAATCGCCGTAGTGCAACGCAGCGGGGTTTAGTGCACCTGCTCCTGGGGGGTGAGGACGCCGGGGAAGATCAGCAGTCCCGGGACGCCAGCAAACGTGTAGCACTCGATCTCGGGGTTCTCGACGACGACCCTGTTCATCATTGCTTGGTTCGCGGCGGTGTTGTGCAGCACGTTACGGAAGTCGACAACCCTGCAAAGGGGTCGGCCTCACAGGCGGTCGTGGAGGAGGCGTTTAGCGAGTCCGCGGCGGCCTTGCGTGGATTGGCCGTTCTGCGGCTGACGACGCGCTCCGTCGGTTTAATTGGTAGAGCTTGTACTTTTTTCTCTGCCTGGCGAAAGGCAGTGTGCGACAGCTCAGTCTGCGCTCCATCACCACACAGTCCCGCACGACAGGGTTCACCAACGTTGCGGTCGCTTTGGGTGAGAGAGAGAAGGAGAGTGCTGCATAAGGTTTGCCTTTTTGTTGTTGTTTCTTCCTTGTGTGTGTGTGTGTGTGTATGTGTGTAGGTTTTAAATACCGTGCATTGCTAAACCAGCGCAAGAAGAATGTGCTGACACCGGTAGAGGAGAAGGAAAAGGAAAAAAACAAACAAAAAAGAGAGAAAGTGTGTATCGGGTGTGCACCGTACCCAACGCAACGCAGATAAGCGGATTCCTCAAAGACACCTGCTTCGTCAAAAAAGAAGGAGGGACGAGTGGAGAAAAGTTAAAAAAAAAAAAAACAGAAGGGCAAGTGACAAGAAGTAAAGAGAGAATAGGCACAGACCTTTTGCGCTGCGTGAAACCCCACATCGTCTCTTCTTGTCAAATTCCTCCAACGCTCTTTCTCTCTCTCTCTTTCTTTCTCGTTTTTCGTCGTTGGCAGTCGCCGTACTCGTCGCGGTTCTTTATGTATTGAAAGATGGCGGTGTTCCCACGCCGCAGGCATTCAGTGCAATGAACGCGCGCGCTACAAAAAAAAAAAAACCATTGAACCAATTTGGCTTTGTGTGTGTGTGTCGAGCAGAAGAGGAAAAAAAAGAATAATTGTCTTTGCAAATTGTAGACCATGAATGAGCACCGCTGAAAACGGGAGAAAGAGGAGATAAAAGAAAGGAAAAGCGTCGCATTGTCGTCGTGACCTCGCCCTCCAGCCTCCTCCTCGTTGCAGTCGTCGCCAACTTTTCCCGCCACATTCTGCGCTGTCTCCCTTCTCTCCAGCACCAAAGGTACTGGAGAGATTTTTAAAAAAAAGAATAATAAAACAAACTCGTTAACGTGAGTTGATCGTCTTTTTTCTGTTTTTTGCACTACAACTTGCCGTTCTTTGTGAAAAAGACGCCTTCCCCTGCGGCGGTGTCGACGGGCGGTTGACAAAGTGGTCGAGCTTCTTTATCACTCGCGCGGGCACACCCGCCACGACCACGTTTGGTGGCACGTCTTTGCTCACGACCGCCCCCGCCGCCACGACGGAGTTCTCGCCGACTGTCACGCCGGGCAGAATGGTCGCGGCGGTGCCAATCCAACAGCGCCGCTTCAACACCACCCGCTTTGTGATAATGCTCGTCGAGCGCAGCTCCGGGTCCAAAGGGTGGCCCTCGGTAATGATGTTCACCTTGGGCGCGAGCATCACCTTGTCTTCCATGATGATGCCTCCCATGTCCAGCAGCGTGCAGGCGTGATTGATGACAACGCCTTCACCGAAGTCGGATGTTGCAGCCCATGTTGGTATAGAGAGGCGGGAAATGTACGTGGAGTCAGGATTTGCGGCCAAACAGGTCCCCGTAGCGCTCCCGGGCCTCCTCAAAGGTTCGAACCGTGGCGTTGATCTGATGTAGTAGCGATTGTGTGCGCACTGTAATGTCGCCCACCTTCTTTTGGTAGTCAGGATCGCTAAAGCGGACGGTGTCGCCGCGGAGAAGACGCTCAAGAACATCGGTGGGCGGATGCTCTGCCATAGTTCAGTTTCCTCTTTCCTTCTCTGTGACGTCCTTTGTCGTTGGTGATTGTTGTGTGTGTGTGTGTGAGTGTGTGATGTGTGTGTGTGTGTGTGTTTTGCCGTGGTCTTTCCGCGTAAAGAAAAGTGTATAGGGGTTTTGGAGAAAACCAAAAGAGCAAACTCGTTGGCAATGGGAGATGGAGGGGAAAAACGAGACGCAAGTTAACGGTGGAACACGACCGCGGACACTCACTCAGCGGTTCGCAAACCGTCCTTCTTTTTCGTTCTTTCTTTTTCTTTCTTTCTTCTTTTTTCCATGTCTGCATTGTTGCACGTTGGCGAATCTGTCGCACCATTTCATGTGTTGAGGCTGTCGAATGACGGAGCAGAAAAAAAAAAAGAAAAAGAAGCAATTTCCAAAAAAAAGAGGGATAAAGAGTAATCTAAAAAGAGCCTTGTACATGTTTTGAAGAGGCGGAAAAAGAAAAAGGAAAAGACGAGAAAGGAAAGGGGTGACAACAGAAAAGAGGTGAAGGGGAGGGGATAATGGAAACCTCTAACGCAGAAACAAAAAAAAAAGGAAAAGCAGGTGGGAACAGTCGTGGCAACACAAAAGGGGGAAAGCTCGAGCGTCCCGCGGTAACGCCTAGGCGCACCTCTTCCCACTGCCTCCGAGCTCGCGGAGTCTCTGCTGTCGTTGGAAAAGCTCGCGCCAGCTGGCAGTGGTGTGCCGTCGCGGCGGCCAGCCGTGCCTGGTGCTGCCGATCCGGTTTCCGGCCCGCTGCTTCACTGCCATCCACGCCCTCCGTCCTGCTCCACCCCCAAGAGCCCCTGTGCATGCTCGACGCCGCCACCGCGGCAGGGGCCGTGGCAGCCGCTGTCGTGTGTAAACTGGGCCCGTAGTCGCCCACTGCGATGCCCTCCATGATGTACGCCCTTTCGCAGGAGAAGGGCTGATCAGCGGCGCCGTAGCGGGGCCGCAGCGGCGGAGTGGCGGTGCGTGGAGGTGTGGCCATCGCGTTCTGCGCGGCCAGATTTCTCTCGCGGAGCAGCAGCGCAGCAGGTCCTCCTTCTCCACCTCCTCCTTCACCACTGCACCTTCCCCGTCACATCCACCGCTGGTGGATCGGCGGGTGGCGGTGTCTGAGAGGGCGGAGAGGGCGCTGGCACCCACACAATCCGTTCGCTCACCCGCGGTGCGGCGTCCCCGGCGCCGCCCTCTCCGCCTCCTCTGCCGATGCTCCATGCGCGACAGGAGAAGGCCTCGAGCGCGGTACTCGACCAGAGCCGCAGAGACGCGTTCTTGGTCCTTCGCGTTTTTCCCTCGCGCGCGACGACACGCCCGCAGCGGGTGCCTGGCAGCGGCAGTGTGAAGAAGAAGAAGAAGGGGAGAAAGAAGAGCAGGGGGCACGTGGCAGGACCGCCCTCAATCGCGGGAGGGATGATGCCACCGCCGCTGCCTTCCACGCGAGAGAGAGTCGCAGAGGTGAGAACTCGGGAAGGAGAGGCTGCGGTCGCCCCACGGAGACGCGCAGCTCCTCGCGCTCCAGTGCCTCTAGGCGGTCGACCAAACCCCGCAGGTACGTGCCGCGGTGCAGGTGGGCGTCGTGGCGCATCTCCGCTGGCGACTGGGCCGCGTAGTAGCGCTCCACGTCCTCGAGCAATGCGATCTCGCGACGGCTCATGTGCACAAAGGGGGCGTCGGCCAAGTCGACCGCATCAGCAACGCTGCTGTGCGTAAGAGGTTGGCGCGTCGCGGTGGGGACCACCACCACGCCGTCGCCGCCGCCGCTATTACTTCTGTTCTTTATGCAACAGCCGTCACTTCCTCTACGGGTGTCCGCGCCGGTGCCGAAAAAAAGGGCCGGCGACAGGGCAGCGGCGCGTGCTCCAGCACCAGCAGCTCCGGGTTGACCGCGCCAACGGTCTGGGACCAGTGCTGCAGGTCTTTTACGTTTGTCGCGCTCACCTGCAGGTATCCTTGCGAGAGATCTAAATAGCGAAACACGGGCCGGTGCACTCCCCACGCCGACCGCACGCGCTGCACCAGCTCCCCCACAAGCCCGAGCCCTCCGCCGCCGCCATGCAAGCCAGTTCCCCACCGTTGAGGGCGGCCGGACTCGCGAAGGCAGCAGCAGTGCCGGCGTGACTTGGTGACACAAAAATCACTTCATCCGCGTTGCTGTGCCGCGAGGACGACCCGCACGCCCAGCCGCAGAAGAAGGTCGGGCGACACCAACGCGTGCATCGGTGTGCGAATGATGTCCTCGCTGGTCGGCGCGGCGCTCTTCACGGCGGGGCTGCTACGCGGCTGATACACGCCGGTGCGACCATCCACGCGGTGGTAGTACGGATGCGCGCTCAGATGCACATTGTCCTCCGCCAGGCAGCTGACAGCTCGCGTGCTGACATTCGGCAGGAAATTAGCGTCGGCCCGTCCTTCCCGCTCCTCCGCCACAACAGTTGTCTTGCGAAAGGCGACAAGTTTCTCCGTCAGTGGGGCCACCGCTTTTTTGGGAAGTTCGCCACTGTGGTACACCGCATCGTGCAGGGCGTCGCAGCCGGTGGTGTGGGCAGGCGAGACGGCCAACCGCGCCGCACGGCCGCCCACCCACAGCTGAAAGTCCCGATCGTCGTTCAGAATGACCGTGCAGTAGGCGTTGCGTTCTGCATACGTTGGCATTGTCGACAACGTGGCGGCGGCAGTTCTCCTTCTTCTTCTCCTCCATCTCCTCCTCCTTCGCGGTCCCCTGTTCCTTTCCATCCTCCTCCGTCTCACAAGTTGCCGTCGAGTAGCAGAATGGGTTCGTCTTGTTGTGATAGCGACGCACTTCCTCGCTTGCCGCCGTGCTGCAAGAGAAAGCCGGTAGTGGAAGATTGGGTCAAAGTCGTCTCCCCACACTTCACGCACGCGGGCGATCAATGCGGCGTAAGAGGTGGCGGTGCACCACACGGCCTCCCTGGCAGTTCTCCAGATAACACGAGGAAGCGCGTGGACATCAGATTCTTCAGTTGCTGTTCTTTAAAGGGAAAGGAACGCGTGGAAAACCACCAATTTTTTTTTTGCTTTTTGTCGTTGGTGTTCTTGGTTATTTGAAACAAGATGAAAAGAGAGGTGGGAGCTTCCTGAAGAACAAAAGGATAAAGGAAAAGAAAAAAAAAGATCAGGTTAAAGGAAGAAGAAAAAGAGAAGAAAGAGAATGATTAAAGGAATGGAGGTGGAGCCAAAAAAACGGAATGAATACGCAGCAGGGTACATCGCGAGTTCTTTTTTTTTTTTCATTCTCTTCTTCCGTTCTTTTTTCTTAAGGTCGCTCTCAGTGACATCCAAAAAGAGAGAGAGAACAAAATAAAGAAGAAAAGACAGTACCCAACACTGCTACAGCATTTGCATCCTTCTCGTCGTTTTTTTCTTCTTTTTTTTTGTTTTTCGTTTGATGGAGTCATCGAGGACCGATAGACGTAGGAAAAAGTCACGGGGCGCTTCATGTAAGTCTGCTAACAAAGACGTGCTTGCAAGACAGCAGACGAGGAAGAAAAAAAGAAAAGAACACACACAAAAAAAAAGAACACACCCAAAAAAATAAAAGAAAAAAAAAGAAGAACAGAGAAGTCTGCTGTAGCACAAGGTGAGATCATTTTCCCACTCGCCTACGACGTGTGGAAAAAAAAGAGAGAAAAAAGAAGAAAAAAAACGGAGTGAGAGAATGGAGTGACAGACACCAAAAAAAAAATAAAAAAAAAAAGGCAAAACAAAAGTAAAAAAAGAAACAAGGAGAGGAAGAAAAAAGAGAGTAGGAGAAGAAAAAGGTGGAAGCGGAGGTGGTAACAGGCAAAAAAAAAAAAAAGCCTGTGTCCACCACTGCACCCAAGGAAAAAGACAAAGAGGATAAAAAGCAAAGGGAAAAGATAAAGAAACAGAAAAGCAAAAAAAAAAAAAGAAGAAGAGAGGCACATGAAAGATGCGGTCAAACAGGTGACAGTCCGGAGTTGGAGTGAAGAAAGATAAAAAAAACTTGTGAAAAAAAA
>NW_026093517.1:0-5524 GCF_024586455.1 Bactrocera neohumeralis | reverse complement strand
GTTTAATTTAATGTTTAGTTCAATGTTTCGGTTTGTATTTAATATTTAGTTTTAATGGTTTGGATTCACTGCCACTGCGAAATACGGAGACTGACGCTGCGTGACACGTTCGCTCGGTACGAGATCGTTGTAAAAAAGGGGAGGTCGTCCTCTCGAGCGGTCGGTTTTGATTGTTGGGTAGTGTAGAGTTGTGGTGTGATGTTTGCATGTGTGGTATATTCGTGTGTAATAGTGTGTGGTGTCTTCATGTGGAATTTCTGCATGTGTGGTGTCTTCATTTGTGGATCGCGTTAGTGTGGTGTGTTGTAGTGTGGTTGTTCAGTGTCGGATGTATAGAGGGGAGAGCTAACTCATCTAGCCACCGATTTTCCTGCATTTAAATATTTAGCAATCCATATCGAGTTGATTCAAGTCATTAACGTCACATATTCAAGTTAATTAACCTTCGTCATCTTACAGAAGTTGGCATAAAACCAAAACGACAGTGCATTTGAAAAAAATTCCACAATTCTACATTTAGGTATAAAAGCGATTTTCAAGCACATACACATTTAGAAATCCATATCAAGTTGCTTTAAATTATTAAATTCACATATTCAAGTTAATAACCCTTCGTCATCTTACAGAAGTTGGCATAAAGCCATAACGGCAGTGCATTTGGAAAAATTCCACAATTTTACATTTAGGTATAAAACCGATTTTCCTGCATTTAAATATTTAGCAATCCATATCGAGTTGATTCAAGTCATTAACGTCACATATTCAAGTTAATTAACCTTCGTCATCTTACTCAAGTTGACATAAGGCCAAAACAACAGTGCATTGGGAAAAATTACAGAATTCTACATTTAGGTATAAAACCGATTTTCTTGCATGCACACATTTAGAAATCCATACCAAGTTGCCTCAAATCATTAGCTTCACATATTAAAGTTAATTAACCCTCTTCATCTTACTGAAGTTAGCAAATCGCCAAAACGACAGTGTATTTGGAAAAATTCCACAATTTAACATTTAGGTATAAAACCGATTTTCCTGCATTTAAATATTTAGCAATCCATATCGAGTTGATTTAAATCATTAACGTCACATATTAAAGTTAATTAACCTTCGTCATCTTACAGAAGTTGGCACAAAGCCAAAACGGCAGTGCATTTCGAAAAATTTCAGAATTTTACATTTATGTATAAAACCGATTTTCTTGCATATACACATTTGGCAATCTATGTCGAATGGCTTCAAATCATTAGCTTCACATATTAAAGTTAATTAACCTTCTTCATCTTACAGAAGTTGGCATAAAACCATAACGGCAGTGCATTTGGAAAAATTCCATAATTTCACATAAAGGTATAAAACCGACTTTCTTGCATTTAGACATTTAGCAGTCCATATCGATTTGATTCAAATTCTTAAGTTCACATATTAAAGTTAATTAACTTTCTTCATATTACTAAAGTTGGCATAAAGCCATAACGACAGTGCATTTGGAAAAATTCCACAATTTTACATTTAGGTATAAATCCGATTTTCCAGCATATACACATTTAGAAACCCACAACGAATTGCTTTAAATCATTAACTTCACATATTAAAGTTAGTTAACCCCATTATCTTACTCAAGTTGACATAAGACCATAACGGCAGTGCATTTGGAAAAAATTCCATAATTTTACATTTAGGTATAAAACCGACTTTCTTGCATGTACACATTTAGAAATCCATATCAAGTTGCCTCAAATCATTAGCTTAATATATTAAAGTTAACTAACCTTCGCCATCTTACAGAAGTTGGCATAAAGCAAAAACGGCAGTGCATTTGGAAAAATTCCACAATTTTACATTTAGGTATAAAACCGATTTTCTTGCATATACACATTTGGCAATCTATGTCGAATGGCTTCAAATCATTAGCTTCACATATTAAAGTTAATTAACCTCCTTCATCTTACAGAAGTTAACATAAAGCCAAAACGGCAGTGCATTTGGAAAATTCCAGACATTTACATTTAGGTATAAAACCGATTTTCTTGTATGTACACTAGGGTGATTCAAAAATTTTTTTTTTTTCTTCAATTGGTACTCGCAAAAATAGATTCTTAGACACCTTTAAGAAAGCCTCTCTAAATATGAGTTTTTAATTGTAACGGGAAGGTCCTCCGCCTAACGGTTTTCTGTTTTTTCTTATTATCAGATAGAGAAATTTATATCTCGCTTCCAACTACTTGAAAAAATATCTTGTTAATTAAGTTTTGTAGGAAATTGAATGCTCTAAAATATGGTCTGTTATGATTTTTTCGTAAACCCAACCGTTTAAAAGATATGAACAGTTAAATTTTGATTATTTTGGGAAAATTTTTTATTTCTTATGAATTTTATAACTCAGTGAAAAAAAATTATTATGAATAGATTTTTGGAGACGTTTTTTTAGAGGTGTCTAGGAACCTATTTTTCAGAGTAACAAACGAAAAAACAAAAATTTTATTTGATCCACCCTAATATGCATTGATGTTTGAAGATGAATATCTCGAAAACGCTTAACTTAATCGAAAACTCATAGTAGACAATTTTTATAGAGCAGTAAATTTCTTACAAAACTATGTGTTTCATCATTCATAATAATTTTTATACTCTCGCAACAATGTTGCTAACGAGAGTATTATAGTTTTGTTCACATAACGGTTGTTTGTAAGTCCTAAAACTAAAAGAGTCAGATATAGGGTTATATATACCAAAGTGATCAAGGCGACGAGAAGAGTCGAAATCCGGATGTCTGTCTGTCCGTCCGTCCGTCTGTCCGTCCGTCTGTCCGTCCGTCTGTCCGTCCGTCTGTCCGTCCGTCCGTGCAAGCTGTAACTTGAGTAAAAATTTAGATATCATGATGAAACTTGGTACACGTATTTCTTGGCTCCATAAGAAGGTTAAGTTCGAAGATGGGTAAAATCGGCCCACTGCCACGCCCACAAAATGGCGGAAACCGAAAACCTATAAAGTGTCATAACTAAGCCATAAATAAAGATATTAAAGTGAAATTTGGCACAAAGGATCGCATTAGGGAGGGGCATATTTGGACACAATTGTTTTGGAAAAGTGGGCGTGGCCCCGCCCCCTACTAAGTTTTTTGTACATATCTCGGAAACTACTATAGCTATGTCAACCAAAGTCTACAGAGTCGTTTCCTTCAGGCATTTCCATATACAGTTCAAAAATGGAAGAAATCGGATAATAACCACGCCCACCTCCCATACAAAGGTTATGTTCAAAATCACTAAAAGTGCGTTAACCGACTAATAAAAAACGTCAGAAACACTAAATTTTACGGAAGAAGTGGCAGAAGGAAGCTGCACCCAGGCTTTTTTTAAAAATTGAAAATGGGCGTGGCGCCGCCCACTTATGGACCAAGAACCATATCTCAGGAGCTACTAGACCGATTTCAATGAAATTCGGTATATAATATTTTCTTAACACCCTGATGACATGTACGAAATATGGCTGAAATCGGTTCACAACCACGCCTTCTTCTTCCAATATAAAGCTATTTTGAATTCCATCTGATGCCTTCTTTGTATAATACGAGTATAAACATTAGGAACCAATGATGATAGCGGAATAAAACTTTACACAAATACGGTATTTGAAAATATGTAAATGACGGATAATGAAATCTCGATTATCACTTTACCATGCGAGAGTATAAAATGTTCGGTGACACCCGAACTTAGCCCTTCCTTACTTGTCTCCATATGCACTGCCGTTTTGGCTAAATGCCAACTTCTGTAAAATGAAGAAGGTTAATTAACTTTAATATTTGAATTCAATGATTTAAATCAACTCGATATGGATTGCTAAATGTTTAAATGCAAGAAAATCGGTTTTATACCTAAATTTAAAATTATGGAATTTTTCCAAATGCACTGCCGTTATGGCTTTATGACAACTTTAGTATGCTGAAGAAAGTTAATTAATTTTGGCTTTATGCCAAATTCTGTAAGATGACGAAGGTTAATTAACTTGAATATGTGACGTTAATGATTTAAATCAACTCGATATGGATTTCTAAATGTGTACATGCAAGTAAATCTTTTTTATACCTAAATGTAAAATTCTGGAATTTTCCAAATGCACTGCCGTTTTGGCTTTATGCCAACTTCTGTAAGATGAAAAAGGTTAATTTACTTTAATATGGGAAGCTTATTATTTGAAGCCTTTCGACATAGATTAACAAATGTGTATATGCAAGAAAATCGGTTTTATACCTAAATTTTACATTCTGGAATTTTTCCAAATGCACTGTCGTTTTGGCTTTATGCTAACTTCAGTAAGATGAAGAAGGTTTATTAACTTGAACATGTGAAGCTAATGATTTAAAGCAATTCAATGTGAATTTCTAAATGTGTAAATGAAAGAAAATCAGTTTTATACCTAAATGTAGAATTGTGGAATTTTTCCAAATGAACTGCCGTTTTGGCTTTATGCCAACTTCTGTAAGATGTGACGAATGATTTAAATCAACTCGTTAATGTGTAACTTTTATACCTAAATGAATATGTGACGTTATGTCCGTCCGTCCGTGCAAGCTATAGTTATATATACTTGAGTAAAAATTGAGATATCATGATGAAACTTGGTACACGTATTCCTTGGCTCCATAAGAAGGTTAAGTTCGAAGATGGGCAAAATCGGCCCACTGCCACGCCCACAAAAAGGCGGAAACCGAAAACCTATAAAGTGTCACAACTAAGCCATAAATAAAGATATTAAAGTGAAATTTGGCACAAAGGATCGCATTAGGGAGGGACATATTTGGAAGTAATCTTTTTGGAAAAGTGGGCGTGGCCCCGCCCCCTACTAAGTTTTTTGTACATATCTCGGAAACTATTATAGCTATGTCAACCAAACTCTACAGAGTCGTTTTCTTCAGGTATTTCCATATACAGTTCAAAAATGGAAGAAATCGGATAATAACCACGCCCACCTCCCATACAAAGGTTATGTTCAAAATCACTAAAAGTGCGTTAACCGTTAACCGACTAATAAAAAACGTCAGAAACACTAAATTTTACGGAAGAAGTGGCAGAAGGAAGCTGCACCCAGGCTTTTTTAAAAAATTGAAAATGGGCGTGGCGCCGCCCACTTATGGACCAAGAACCATATCTCAGGAGCTACTAGACCGATTTCAATGAAATTCGGTATATAATATTTTCTTAACACCCTGATGACATGTACGAAATATGGGTGAAATCGGTTCACAACCACGCCTTCTTCCCATATAACGCTATTTTGAATTCCATCTGGTGCCTTCTCTGTATAATATGTATATACATTAGGAACCAATGATGATAGCGGAATAAAACTTTACACAAATACGGTATTTGAAAAATATGTAAATAACGTATTATGAAATCTCGATTATCACTTTACCATGCGAGAGTATAAAATGTTCGGTGACACCCGAACTTAGCCCTTCCTTACTTGTTTTTCATTGAGTTATAAAATTAATAAGAAATAAAGAATTTTTCCAAAA
>NW_026093516.1:0-5187 GCF_024586455.1 Bactrocera neohumeralis | reverse complement strand
GTCCCAGTTCTTCCAGGCTGGGTTGCGCCATAAAGGTAGCACAGATTTCCTGTTGGGAAGGTGTCTACCTTCAGGAAGTGACCATTCACTAATGCAGGCAGAAAACCTGCCTTGAACTCGTTAAAGTGCGTTCGGGTTTGTCGAAAGGTCCGCCCTTCTCGGCGGCCAGAATTGTTATAAGACTTGTATAAGTCCCGGGGCCCACGCGGAATCAATAACTGTAAAGCTGAAAAGTAGCTAAAAAAAGGTACCTTAAAATCATTATGGGAAAAGGGGGCGGGTGGGTTTTTCCCATCCTTTTGTGTTCTACTACGATACCCGGGCCTGCGGACGGTAAACCTGGGCTAGCATTGGTATTTGCGCGGTCGCAAAAGCCGGTTAGATGACCCAAGGTATAGTGATCTCTTTGCTCTAATTCCTCATTAGGGGCCCCTATTGGCATATGCTGTAAGACTGGGAATCTTACCGGATGCCCCAAACGCGGAAGAAAATGGGTTGAAACGCCAGCACTTCCTTCTTGACTTTCCCCATTTGGGAGATCAAGACTTAGACCGGGGCACATCCTTCAGACACCCTACCATATGGGGATGTAGAAATAACCCTTTTTTGTACTGGCTACTGCGTTTGCCGATCTGTAAGTCCAAACCCGAGAGTTTTTTTTCAATGGACATCTATTAGTCCAATGCATCTGTGATCCCATCTAACCTAACCTAACCAAACCCTAACCTCTTGGTTCTGTCTAAATATCCACTTATTGCAAACGTTTCCTTTGAAACCCTTCATGTAAGCACCGTTTCAATTGTCTACAAAAAAAACCGTTTGAAACTGGGCACTAAAGAAACTCTGTATTTGGATCAACACAAGTTATCGCAAATAAATTTGCGGTCAATTTAAATTCAACGATCAACTTTTGAAGCAGATTCAAACGATTGGAAGTAGATGAATCGCAGGGCCTTTGCAAATGTTGACAAAGCTGAATTACGTGCAAAGTTTGGGTTTTTTTTTTTTGGGAAACGGCAGCGAACTCTACTCAGACTTGTACTGTGTATGTTTGACCATCTGAAAAAACAATTGCTGAAAAGAAAAATTAAAAAATTTTTCCATGAACAAAACTAGTCCACACATCGATGGTAGTATCAGCTTTGTTGTTAAAAATTTTGTCTCAAGAAATGCTTGTAAAAAGTTTTTTTTTTTTGACAACAATGTGATGGCCGCCATAATCACGTAATTCGATAAGCAATTATGAATTCCGCTGAAGGTGAACATTCAAGTTCAATTAGATATTTATCAAACGACATTGCTTAAAAAATTTGACCTCTACAAGAATCGGTAAATAGCAAAGAAAGTTGGAGCCGCGAGAGTAATCCAAAACTATGGAGATGTGGATGTGGCTGCAGTAGGAAACACGGCGAGGAGTAAACTGTTACTTCATAAAGATGCTCTCCAGGTCGCACATACTTCCGAAAACACTCCAGCACGAGGTATTCGACGCACTAACCGCCGGTGGAAACGAGAGAAGGAAGGCCTCACTACGTTGGAAAGACCAGATGGAGAAGGTTGTGGATACGCTTGGAATGCGGTGAAACGCCCAAACAACGGAAGAACGACTGACTCTGTTGTAAACTCGACTATAACCGCGTAACGCTCTATCAAGTAAAGCAAAGAAACTTTATTAGTAATATAGCACTTTAAACGGGAAATTTAGAGAAGAGAGACAGAGTTTCTAATCCAGCTTAGATGAAGGTGAAATTGGGTATATTATAAAGCCAAGCAGGGCTTTATGTTTCATATACAAAATCGCTTCATTACATTTAGACTATGATTTTCATAAAACCATAAAAATATTTGATGTTATCATCATCTGTATGGAAATTACATAATTCTTATGCAATGCAAATTAAAATACTTGAAAAGCACAACGCATATATATATATATACATATGTCTGTAGATAAATATACATTTTATTGCTCGTTCATGTACGCGTGCAACGGTAAATTGTAGACATGAGTATACGCGCATATATATATTTGAAATTTATTTATCATTCGGTGTCATCGTAAGGTCATCGCGACACGCAATGACTGGCCAAAGCCAAAACAACATACACACATGCACAAGTCAACTGGACTAACTAACGGGAAATGGACAACAACTGACAGCCACCCTCGACGGCAACTAAACGCGCAATAGCAAAGTTAATTTCTTTCAAAAACAAAGCACACGAGTCGCTCACACACGCGCCGCAATACAAATCGTTGCATAAACGCAGGCGTCCCAACGTGGCGCGTCAATTGCCGCGCTGTTTGACCATCTGCTTATCGCGATTCTCTCATCTGCACACATATTTACATAGTTACACACATATTCTCATATTTAGCGGTATTGGTCATTGCAGGAGAACTATAACCCGCGAGAATATCGTGACCGCAACGCGCTATCGTGACCGTTTGTACAATCGACGCTTACAGTGCCCGTGCTTCTTTTGACTTCTCGAATGACTGTAGTTAATGTGTTCACAACACGAACGCTTAAATGGAGCAAACGTATGCAGGAGTAAAGCAATATTTTGGCACTATAGTAGAGTTAGTTAGTCATTTTTATGTAGCATCACAAGCACTCTTTAGGACTCACTTACTCAGCTAAACCTAAAAATCTCACTGGAGACTAAAAGTTTCTCTCAGCAATTCTTGGTCGTAGGAATTCTCCAACAGCCACCGGTGGTCTTTGGTCAGCCACCACAGTGAGATTTTCTAAGTTTAGCAGGAGAGGTATAATCCTGAAGAGTTCTTTAGAGTGTCTCAAAATTTGAATCCATTAATTTGAACTTATAAACCAGAGAAATCGCCTTGGCCAATACAAATTTGTTCAGGCGTTTAATTTATATTCCACCAGCTCCGTGATATCTGAAAATGTGTTTAGGCCTTTGGCCCGTAAAGTAAAACGCGGCAATCAGAAAGGAAGTGTTAAGATGTTTCAGCCGTCTCGGTCTGTTAGAATTTTCCACAACTAGAGAGAAGCTGGCCTTTATGGGAAAAAATTCCGCTGAATCTCTTAAGATCGATCTTGGTCTAAAAGCTTCTTGCTACAGCGCATGAAACGTTGGTGACCAGGCGCTGGTCAAGCTTCCGCTAAACCCAACTATCAAGTAGTAAGATGCACTACTGCGCACCGACATGTTCCATTCTACTGATAGCCAAGGCTTTGTGGTGCCTTTTCTTTCCAGTTTGTCAACTTACAGATGTACCTGCGATTCTGCAGTGGGCTTGTACTCATACTAGTCTTTACACATAGTGACTCGATGCCATTGAGGCTGATGGACCTGTATTCCGGGAGCTAGTAAGTCAAACGTCACTAATGCAGCAATCTTGGCTTGAAAAACAATGCAATAGTTAGAAATTCTGAAACTGAAGTGCCTAAAGAGTTTCTGGATAATATACCCCTCACTAAGAGTTAGTCAGCAACCACCCGCATTGTCAAGACTACTCTGGTAAGAATCTGTGGTCTCCACGGTATGATACACTGGATGAGGTATCGATCTACGGTTCCACGCTGCAAAGAAGTCCGTTGAAATTCGAGTTAAGCACAGGCATCATACAGAATGACGACTCTCATAAACCTAGTACTGAACACCATCTGATATCTTTCTTCTTCTTAATTGGCGTAGACACGCTTACGCGATTATAGCCGAGTTAACAACAGCCCCCCTTTTTTCTTCTTTTCGCACGTGGGCCATGATTTTCCCAAAGGTGCCGGTCCTTCCCACCTGGCCCAACGGAGGGAGGTCTTCCTTTTCCTCCCCCCCGGGTACACGTCGAATATTTTGAGCTGGGGTTTTTTCGTCCAGGGGACAACTGACCAGCCAGCGGGTTGTCTTTTAATTCGCGAACTATGTCAATGTCGCCCCACATCTCGTACACCATCGTTAAACAATGCGATATTCGCCGTGGCCAACGCCCAAAGGACCATAAATCTTTCGCAGAACTTTTCTCTCGAAAACTCGCAACGTCGACTCATCAGTTTTTGACATCGTCCGCCTTGCACCATAAACGGACGGGGAAATTTTGGGATATAGAGTTTGGGTTTTTAGAGAGGGCTATACTTCAAGCCACCTCAGTGAAAAGCACCTGACCGACAAGAGTTATCCTACGTTGATTTCCCAGGGGAAGTTTTTGGGGGTTTAATGGTTCCGATGAAAAAATTTTCACAACTTAAAATTAGACTGTCAAAAGTGAGTGAGTAATCGCAGTGCGACGACTGTCTGTTTGATGACGGAAATATTTGCTTTGTCTTCACTGCCAACCATTTTCGTGCTTCCCTTTTCCAGCGGAAAACAGAACTAAGGGGGGGTGTTAAGGCCGATGAAAATCATGGCATACGCCACAACTGCACCTTATAAAAAAATTTTACCTTCCTTTGTTCTGCATAACTATTTTCTCCAGAAGAGGGTTTAAAAAATCGCACGTTAGGGATCGCCTTTTCTGAAACCCGTTTGACGAATGGGATGGAGGTCCTTCCCGATTCTGACGGAGCTTTTGGGGTTTTCAACGTCAGCTTTCACAGCCGATTAGTTTTGGGGGGTACCAAATTCAGACATCCGGGATAAAAAGGGAGCCCTTTTTTTGCGTCGAAAAAGGGTTTTAAATCGACGAAGAGGTGGGTGTCATTCTTCTTTTTACGAGCCTTTTCCCAAAATTTGGCGCATGGGGAATATCTTTGGTTGTTAATTTTCCAGGTCTAAAGCCACACTGATAAGGTTCAATCAGTTTGTTGACGGTGGGCTTAACATTCGGGGGAGGAATCCCCCGGTAGTTGGCGCAAATTTGGGGGTCCCCGCCGCTTTTTTGTTCTTCGGGGGGAATTGCTATTCGAACTTCTTCATGGTCGGGCAAAAAACGTCGCCCCATCGTCATCGATTGGGGAACGGGTTTGCCTTCGCCTTTGGCGTTCACTGCCATTCAGCAGGGTGGAGAAGTGTTCCTCCGAGTTTGGTTTTCTGGGCATCGGCATTGATATCGCAAAGAACAAAAATGGTTAAGGGGGTTTTTGGCCTTCAGATTAACCAACCTAACATATATGCTACAAAGCACTTTTATTCAGTCTTGAGGGGTCGGGGTCGTTTTGTATACTCATTTGATCCCTTCCAGAACCAAATAGTACATGAAAAATTAATCAAAAAATTTAAAGC
>NW_026093515.1:0-4884 GCF_024586455.1 Bactrocera neohumeralis | reverse complement strand
TTTTATTTTTTGTTTGCTGTTCATTCAAAAATTAGGAAGATATTTGTTTTGGGGAACATAGATGAAATTGTTTTTTGAGACCCCAAAAAAAAAAGGGTCTTCTGAAAGTTTCCCCTAAATTAGTAAAATTAGGGAAACAATCTGTATGAATAAATTAAATATGGCTGTCTCTTAGCAAAAGCGAAACATGAGCCGATCTAATGTACTCACCCAAATTGAAACACCTTATTTCTACTTTGGATTTATAAATAGACACTTAAAAGGCATATGTGTATGTACATATATGTGAATCACACAAAGTCGAAGACACAATTCTCACTTAAATGAATGGAAATGTAGGAGTAAAGTAAATATGTGTGCCTCGTGTATTTTTGCTAACAAAAATGGCCAAGTGGCAAGTTTTGGTTTCAGGAAAGGAGAAAGAAAGAAAAACAAACAACATACGGGCATAAAGGGTTTCTGTTCTTGGCTTCTAAATGGTGAGAATTTTGGTGGGAATGCATTTGCTACATATACGTTTATAAATGGGTGTTTAAATACATTCGTATATATGTAATTGTATATATTAATGTCGAATTAGGCGACTGCCAATGAAAGCATAATTTTCAGACAGCCTTGTCTGAAGTGGACAAATGCAAAATTAAGTAGACACTTCAAATATTAACACTCTTATTACTTAAAACATAAAACTTCAGATGATAACAGTATGAAAAGGTTTTCTAGGTGGTTCTTCATATTCTTGTAACAATAGTTCATCTAATAGCAGCCCCGAAAAAATTTAAAATCGCATTACTGCTATTATTCGAGTTAAGTGAAAGGTTTTTTTTTGGAAACACACATTTTTGGAACATGTCATCATAAAAAATTCTGAACTATATAAAGTGCATTTGGCGATTTTTACGATGAAATTTGAAAATATTCAAAAAGACGTTCATTTCACTTTGCGTTCGAATCGAATTTCTGGTGCCAAACGATCAGGAATATTGGAAAAAGGCTTTCGATGATAATTTGTCACGAGCAAGTGTTTTGATTGATACAAATTAATCAAAGAGGGTCAAATTTTCAACCAATATCGTGCCACAATCACCGTATTCGCATGATTTTTTTACTATATTTTAACCGAAGAGGTTACATTTAATAGATTGGGTTGAGATTAGCGATATGAGAATAAGACGAGATCAATCTTTCTATAAGGTATATAAGGGCTAAGGGAAATATTGACCTTATATATAATAGACAGCCGACAGCTTTCATATCATTTCAATGAGATGTCGTCACAAGAAATTAAATATATGTATGTATAAAAATAATAGAGAAAGAGATAAATTCGACTGTATTGAAGCTATAATAGATTCTATGGGTGTATTTCTATAGCAATTATATGTATAACTAAATCTAAAAATTTATTGACCAATGATTTGCATTCAACGGAAAACATATTTTCCATACCAAAACTCGATTTTGATCGGTCAGTTCGTATGACAGCTGTAATTTATAGTGATCTAATATCGACGGATCTAACAAACAAGCAGCTTTTTGGTAAGAAAATGACGTTGCAATACTTCAAATCGATATCTAATTAACTGCAGAGTGACAGTAAGACGGTCATCGGTAAATCGACTCAACTGGTCTCGGCGATCATTTATATACGTGGTGTGTTAAAAATATAAAATTTGGCGGGTTTGGAGACTTAAAGAGCTAAAGGCTAGCCTAAAAATAGAATATTAGAAGTGTTTCGACGATTGAAAGAAGCGCTGGCATAAGTGCATGACATCATATAGGGGCTGTTTTGAAAACACTAATGTAGGCAAATGAATAAGTATTTTTGTTTAAACGACCATTCCCGATATTTTTTGAACACTCCTCGCATATATTTTAAAGGATCTCTGAAGTTTTCTTCTGGGTGCTGCAAGCTTCGTGGGACATTTAATATGTAAAAGTTCGAGGCAAAATAGTTGCCACGCAAGCTCACAATCGCAATTGAATAGGGGATTATATAGTATCACAAATCTATTGAAACAATGGGAATTTTGACTCAAATTATTTCTGCAGCCAGCGTATTCTCTAGAACTTGTTCACAGTAACTTCTTTCTGTTGCTAAAATCGTTGAATTGCCCTCGATGGCAATATGTCTATAAATAATCATGAATCAAACTTTAACAAAATAGATATATTTTTTTTGTGACTAAGCGAGTTGCCTATCAAAATAGGGCGTAATAGAATAATGATCTTCCTAAGTATTTAATGAAATCCCACCACGAATTATTTAGACTCTTTACTTAATGAAACTTATAACTGAGTATCGGTGAAGTATTTTTAATAAATATTATGAAACAAATAACTACTTGCTCTGCAACAGAACAGTGGATTTATGAAATTATTTCTGTTCAAGGGACTACACCAGTGTGACACTTAAAAAAAATTTTTTTTTGTTTGCTTTTTCGATAGTTTATATTTAAAAAAATATCCTGTAAAACTGGCAAGGTCTTGAATAGTTTTTGAATAGCAGCGTTCTAAAGAGCGACCAAGCTTGTAGGTAAAACATATATATATATGTAGTGAAACTTAAACGCGTTTTTCTCGTAAACGACATTTTATATCACAACTCAAATCCAGAAACTGACCGATAATCTTCATACATATTAAAACTGAGTATTCTTGAATAAATTTCCTATACAATAACCTACAATCTTTTTGATTGGTTGATAATTGTCAATTTGGCATTAGAAAAAAGGACCATTTTTTACCTAAAAAAAAACGATTTTTTTTTTCAAAATTACGTCGTTTTGTTAATTTTTAATATTTTTCAAAGATTGTAGGTCATTGTAATAGAAATACCTTTAAGTTTAAAAAACTGTTCGTTTTTTGTTTCAGCTACTCATTCAGCCGGAATCATGTCTCAGCAGTTGAGGCACTTTATTTTTGGTACCTCCGAAGACAAAATATATAACTCCGTTATTTTTCAAACATTTTGTACAAAAATTAAATATAGCTGAAAAATACACTTTGTTATACAAGACTCCGGAAATCTTCGATCGAGTACTTTGATTAAAAAAGTCACCAAATCGCCAAATCTTTTCATGGGTTACACTGGTATAGAAGCCTCTTTTAAAAAGCTACACGAAGAAAGCACCTAGCAAACAAAACCACGATTTATACGCCTTTTTATATGTATTTTATTTTTAGTTTTTATTTTCATTATATTTTCAATTCAAACACATTCAATTCATCATACTATTCCGCTTAAATATACATATTTCGATATGTATGTTGACTAAAAATTAAATCGATAATTGCCTTAATGTTATATAATTTTTTTTTTTTATTATTTACTTAATGTTATATATCTCAATTATTTATAACTAGAACATAAATTACAATTTTACTAATACTACTACACCTAAAATTGAACTGTTTGTGGGCGCAAAAGGTTGTGTATATGTGTGTGTGGCGGTGGAATTTCACATTGAAATACTTAGAACTAAACATATACATACAATTGTACATATGTATATATGCATTTCACACACATACATATATACAAAGAAACCACTAACTGTATATATTTTCAACCATTTTATTAAAGAACATTTATGGCGCAACATACATCCATATTTACAAGAACACACTTATTTACAAGTTGGGTATATCACATATATCCGCTTTTATTTACAACGTGAATACCCCTAAGCTATATATTCATTCTAAATAAGTTGAGAATGCGCACATACGCCTTTTCACGGAACATGCTCAAAATAAAAATCACGGTAAATCACTGGAAAGCTATGTGGCAAGGTGCTGGAGGGTGCAATGTTAGAGAAATTGTACCGTTAAAGCTGAGGAAATATTTCGAATATTTAATTTTTTTCAAAGCTTTACGAATTCTTAACGCATATTGCACACTTTTGACTAATCGGTGATCACTTTTGGTAAATAGCGGCCGCTTCGCGCAGCCATGAAACCATTTGTGAAACCAGCAGCTCCGGAGGCACGCTTTAAGTAGCCATTTAGCGCCTCGACAGCACTACCTGCAATGTTGCGATGCGCCGCGAATTGCTCCGTCAGCTGGGCTAAGTGTAGTAGCCACATCGGCGGCTCATCTTCATCCACAGCGTCCACCAGAAGTTCATCATCCAACTCCAGTTCAGTGAGTGTTGAAGACGGTGCTGTGATCAAGTTCGAGCTGGCTGTTGATGAGGCTGTCGCCGTCGCTGTTGCTGTTGCTGTCGCTGCCGCAGCGGCCGCCACGAACTGCAGTCAGTCGATGAGTATGCTCTTCGTGGAAGCGGTCAGTGTGCTGGCGGCATGCTGCGTACTCGTTGTGGCCAAACTGTCCGCATAGTTGCCGCTGTCAAACACTTTCGCTATGAAGGGCACCTGATCCATGGCGGAGACGGCAGCAGCCGCCGACAGACGCTGATGATGATGATGCATCGGACTTTGGTTGTGGTTGTGCTGGTGATGATGTTGGTTGTGCTGATGCGCCTGCTGTTGTTGGTGTTGGTGTTGGTGAGCCGATAACATTTGTGCGGCACTGGTGGAGGCGCTCGTGGAAGCTGCGCTGGCTAGTTGAATGAATGCGGAGCTGCTAGAGTACTCGGCGGTTGCACGAAAGCTGCTGCTGGCCACCTGAGGCAATAGGTGATGCGGTGCGTAGGCGCTGGCAGGCGTTGTTGCATTACACACTGCTGACTGGTGCGCGTTGGTTACAGCGTTTGGTACCGCGGCGTATGCCGCGGGGTTGCTACTATCCGCCGCCACCACCGCCAGAGAGCGGCGGTGTGACATTGATCGGCGGCGATAAGCTGCCAGCAGAGAGTCGGGCGTCAACCCGGTGGAAGGGGGCCCGGGGAAACCGGGAAAAATATTCCCCGGCCGCGCTTT
>NW_026093514.1:0-4905 GCF_024586455.1 Bactrocera neohumeralis | reverse complement strand
TGATTTAAGAGAGGGCTCAAGAGACCTAAGGCCTGCAGTATTCTTTCGTTTATCAATCAATCTATACAGGAATTGCACTAAAATATATGTAAAGTCTAAAGAGCACGGAGGGTTCGTCTTTCTGGTATTTTATATATAATATTGTATTCAAGGGAAATGCTTTAACAGTTATGTGTAATATAAGTAAATCTTTTTGCGCCAGCTGGGCTTTTAGATAAGAGAAGAGAATTCAGTTTTCTTCTATATAAACCCAGTTAACAGAAAAAGTCGCGGATTTTTAAGAAGATAAAGTCCTGGCATCTTGTCGACATTCTTACTGATAATGATTACAAAGAAACCATGCTTCAACTTTCGGCTTTCGACATCGACACAACCAAAACATCCTTTTCCTCTCTTTCTTCTTGGTTACGAAAGGTCCTTTTGATTATTTTAAGATAAGATATTCTCAATGTTTTAACAAATTTTGCGGTTTATTGGAGCAGAAAAATCTATTGATATTATTTCTCAATATCTTTGTGAATGCCTAGGAGGATTTAGACCCAATTTTCATAAGCAAAGCTAGAAAGTTAAAAAAGAAGGAATGTCTCTTATCACTATCCAACATCATAAACTACTGAACTCTCAGACTTGTTTTGGGGCGGAGATATAATATGAAATGATGGAAAAAAGCTAATGAAGGTTCTCCAAGGGACTAGCATTAGAGCTAAGAAGTGCTGAAAAAAGACAACTTTAATTTAACTCGTTCCTATTCCGATAAACCATGTTCTTGTTCCTTAGATCGGAATGTTAACGACCTGAATCTCCATTATCCTACTGGGGTTTAATTGCTGTCATTTGGGAGTTCAGGAGACGTTGGTTGATTACCAGTTCTGTGCGGTTGCGAGATTCCTCTGGTCTAGAATAAAAATGCAATAGACCCAATTGTTTCCCCCTTTGCCGTAGTAAGGGGTTCCCCCCCCCTTTAAAGGAATCCATGCGGCAACCCTTTTTTAAGTCTTATTTGGGGCGAAAATTTTCCGGCTTAATGGAGAAAGGTGAGGGACAAACATCCCCCATTTTCCCTCCACTGTCGAGCTAAAAAAGTCTGAAGATGAAACATTTTTGGGTTTTGAACTGCCCCCGGGGCGGGAAAAGAATCGACATTTTAACCCAACCTAACCTAAATTTTAGTTAGACATGTTGAAAACCCTTCCCTTTTTTGGGAAAATGAAACTGAAGTTTTTTGGCAGTTACGGGAAGTATTCTCCGAAATATTTAGCCCTAAAAAAGTTAATATTTTCGACTTTCATCAAAAGCACATAAAAAAACCCATTTTTAAAAACCTTCCCCCACTGAGGTCTTTCCCAAATTAACCATAAAATGAGGGCACAAATAATTTATGTTTCTGCAACCTTATAGTAAAATTTAACGATGAAACCGATGAGGGGGCCGGACTTTTTTTTTTTTACAAACCGCCACAGTTTTTCACCTGTTCTCCCACCCCAACAACAACAACAACGGTTTGTCATTGCAAAAAATAATTTCCCCCCCGAAAATGACAATGAGTGCCCCAATAATGCGATGACGGACGAATGATGATTATGATGGCGTTGATGATGGGCAGTGATGTTGAGGGGGAGGGAAATCATGAATCATCAACGGAGCAATGCTAAGCCGACCCGCAAATGGGCAACACTTAAATTTGGGCGGGATGCGAGCCCCATTTCGATATTTGCCATAAAAAATAAAAAACCCAATAAAAATTGTGCGCACGCGCGAATGCTAATGGGAGGGATACTAACAAATAAAACAGGTATGAATTCGCGGCGAAGGCGGCAAATCAACAATAAAACAATAACAAAAAGTGTGGCATTTTTTTTTGGGGACGCCAGGCAGCCCCGATCACGTCGCACGGAGTCAGAATGTTGAGTTGCTAAATACAAAATAAAGTTTATACAAAAAGCAATAATGAAGTGTGATTAGTAAGGTTAAAACACCTTTTGTTGTTTTTATAGATTTGCTGCTATTATTTATAGATAGTATTTTGTTTGAAAACTAATATTTTTTTTTAGGAAATTTTTATTGATATGGCATTAAAATCGATCTTATGCAACGAAATTATGTTACAAACAAAAACCATCACGCTCGAAATATGCATTGTTGGCTTTTTTAGTTTGAATTGTGTGTGGTGTAATACCCATAAATTAAAAAAAAAACACAATAAGAAAGAAAGTTGCCACCTGTTTGTAAATTAACAGCAACAAAAGTGGTATGACAAAAAAATTCAAATTAAGTGGTCTGAAGATGGAAATTTGGTTTTTAGGAACTTACCCTGAAATTTTTTTTTTGAAACTTTTTAGGGTTGCCACCTGTTTCAAATACAACTTTTAAAAATATACATTATTAAGTGAATATTTAAAACTGAAATTCAAGCTCCATATTAAGGCATCACGGAAGGTTTTTCAGTTAAAATTGTTCTGTAGAGTTGCCAGACTTCGGGAAAAAAATATTTCGTTATAAAAATGAGAAATCGTTCCTTAAAAGGACAATTTAGTGATTTTCAGAACACAAAAATGCACTTGCTAGGATTGCCAAAAGTGCTCGCAACGATATTGAAAGACTCATAAAATTACTGTTTGGGAACGTATATTGTAGGTATAAAAACAAAAATGTCTTCGAGACAAATACTGAATTATGATGCATATCAGACATTTGGCAGCGGTGCGTGCTTTAAAAACGTATGAGTTACCTAATATCTGGCGAAGATTTTATCACCATTTTCGATCATCCAGGTATAATCTTCAATATATGCTGTATGCCACAGCTACTCGATAAAAGTGGCAAAGAAGTTTAACTGAGTTCAAAAAAATTGGTCTCTTCAACATTGTACGAACAGCCCTACTTGCATAATTGTCAATGGTAAAATCTTTATTTCTTGAGGAGATTTTTTTTTATCATTTTTATAAGTTTTTTCATGAACAACTAATGGTTGCTTTTTCTTGTTTTCTGAATATTGGTGGTAAAAAGAGTTTACTGGGAAAATCTCAAAGACCTACGCTGACGTTGCTTTTTTTGACAAAAATAAAAATAAAAAAATTTCTAACTATAGTCTACGAGGGTTTTGCCCAGGTTCCCAAATTGGGAAAGAACAGAAGTTTCTTAGACCCAACCGTAAAACTGGGAAATGAGATTATTTACCAGAAGGGCTAAGATTCCAGATTCCATCATTGGGGCTTTTTCGCGCCTTCATACAAAATTATACTATTGGCCACTTACCTGGCACTTACGGGGACAGAAAAACTTTCATTAAGCCCCAAACCCCCGGAGGAGGGGAAAAGGAAGGAAAACGGTTGTTTTATACGGCCCCTAGGGGAGCCATTAAGACCATATTTTCCCCCCAAAAAATTGTTTTGTCTCTACAAAAACTGCACTGAACCCAATAATTTTTTTGAGGTGTTTTTGTTTAGGGGGGAGAGCACTAAAAAAGACCCCGCAAAGTTTTTGAAGCTTGAACTAGTATAAAAAAGCGACCCCATTAGCATATGTGGCAAATTGCACACAACCCAACAATGATACTGTAGGCTTTTCCCCAGAATACACCTGCTGCTAACAAGCATTCGGGAAACTTTTTTTTTTTTTTTGACTGTATCCGGGAAACCCTGATAGTTTTCAGTCACATTTCCACCAGAGATATGTAAATGGGGACCCCCGATGATAAATGTTTTGGGTGGGGTTTTTTTAACAAAGTTTCGACTACACTAGTTTGGAAACGAACTTGGGGGGTTGAGATTTCGCACCTAGCGGTCTAGACACGGGGAGCTTCGGGGGTTAAACAACAAAAAAGCTTTTGTGTACTGCGAGATTATTTTGGTCTGGAGTGTTACTGAGGAGATTTATAAACTTTTTTGCCGAAAAGGTTCATCTTTTTGGGGAATAGGGGAAAAAGTTTACGTAGAAATATTTCTGCACTGCATATTTTCATCAGGTTTTGTGAGTGATGATAAGCCCTAAGGTTTTTTTGGGTCCGCTGATGAAAGCCGTGACCCCACCCCCCAGCCCCCCCTCAAGTGATTGTATGGAAAAAAATTTTGATTTCATGAGCAATTTCCCCGAAATTTGTCATGGGTTATTGCTCAAAGCATCCTTTTAACCGCGAAGAAAAAATTTTGCAGATCGTACCCCAAAGGAGACCCCTATCGGATTCCCCCTTTTAAACTTTTTTTGTAACACCTTCTAAAAAAGTGTACAGCTGCCTCGAAATCCAATGCAGAATAACCTTGAAAAAGGTGTTACCCCCACCGAAAATAAATTGAGAAGAAAGTCCTCTCTGGACGAACAAAACCAAACTCTTAAACTAACATCCCGTCCTGCTATATGGTGCGGAGGCAGGAAGATGTCAACAGGGGTGGGGGTCGGCGATACCAGTTTTTTGGGAAAGGTATTGCGGAAGAGACAGCGGGATGCCGGTTAGGTCATATCGTCCGAAAGAATTTTAAAAATTTAAAGTATTGACGCCCGGGGGTCACCCTTGGGAGAACGTAAACCGGATACCCGTGGGAGGGGCCAAGACAATAAAGAAAAAGAAAATGTTTACATTACATGTAATTTACTATTTAAGTCCTTTTTTGTTTTGTTTTACATATTTTTTAAAAAAAGTTTTTAATAAGTGTTTCAAGTGTATCCTGCACAATTAAAAAACTGCATATTTTATTTTATACATTTATATACCATATATTTTATTTCCATATATGAAACAAGATTTTTAATTGAGACAATTTAACAGTTATTATGATAGCATTTTTCTACTTTCACAGACAAAATGAAGTGTTGGGGATTAAGGCAGCTGGGGGGAAAAAAACACAACTAGCACTCCAGCAGTTGGGTTGCTCCAACCGGTCACACAAAAGACTCTCACACACACACACA
>NW_026093513.1:0-1733 GCF_024586455.1 Bactrocera neohumeralis | reverse complement strand
CGGCAGTGCTTTTTGGAAAATTTTGACAACATATCAGGTATGTCGATTTTCGGGTATATCAATTTAGCAGTCGATATTGAGTTGTTCAAATCATTACATCAAATATTAAGTTAATAGCCTCTTCATTTCTGAAGTGACATAAAGCCATGACGCAGTGCATTTGAAGAATTCACACCTTATATTCAGGTATAAAGTCGATTTTTTTGTATATACACTTTTATTTATTGAGTTGTTAAATCATTAAAAAAATTTTTAAAACCCAATTTTCATTTCAAGGACAAAAAACCCATAGCAGTGCTTTTGGGAAGAATTCCCACTTTTATATTAGGTATAAACATTTTCAATACACTTTTAAAAGGGGATATTGAGTTGTTCAAACTAAAAAATATTTAAAGTTTAATTTTCTTTTTTTTTAGAATTAAAAACCCATGGGATGATTTGGAAAATTTTGACCCCCTTATAAAATAGGATTTTCTTTTATAAAATTACAGCATATTGAGTTCTTAAATTTTTAAATTTTAAAATTTAGTTAAAACTTCTTTTATAATTTTGAATGGAAAGACGGAATTTAGAATTCAAAATTTTATATTCAGTTAAAGTGATTTTCATATAAAATTTAGCAGTCATATTGAGTTGTTAAATCTTAAATCAAATATTTAAGTTAATTATTTCTTCATTTTCTGAAGTTGAATAAACCATTTACAGTGTTTTGGAAAAATTTTTTCCACTTATTTCAGGTATGTCATTTTCGAATACACATTTAGCAGTCGAATTGAGTTTTTTCAAATCATTAACATCAAATATTTAAGTTTTTTATTTTCTTTTTTAGGTTAAAAACCCCAAGGATATTAAAAGATTCCCCACTTTTTTTTTGGTATAAAGTCGTTTTTTTTGTTTTAACACATTTAGCATATATTGAGTTCCCCTTCAAATCATTAAATAAATAGGGAATTAGCCTTCTTTATTTTGGGGACATGGCCAAAAGGGCACGGGAAAGAATTAAAATCAGGATAGGAAATTTTTCGATATAAATTTAAAAAGATATTATTTTCAAATATTAACTTTAAATATTTAAGCAACCCTTCCCTTTTTTTTAAAGTTAAAAAAACCCCTAAGATTTTGGTGAACCCCCACCTTTTTTTTTATATAAATGTTTTTTTGGTAATACTTTTAGCAGTCGATATTGAGTTGTTTCAAATTTAAATAAAAATTTTTGGTTTTTACCTTCAATTTCTTCAAATCATTAACATCAAATATTTAAGGTAACTAACCTTCTTCATCTTACTAAAGTTGACATAAAGCCATAATGGCAGTGCATTTGGAAGAATTCGATAAATTTATATTCAGGTGTAAAGTAGATTTTCTTGTATATACACATTTAGCAGTCGATATTGAGTTGCTTCAAATCATTAACATCAAATATTTAAGTTAATTAGCCTTCTTCATCATGCTGAAGTTGACATAAAGCCATAACGGCTGTGCATTTGGAAGAATTCGACAATCTCATATTCAGGTATAAAGTCGATTTTCTTGTATATACACATTTAGCAGTCGATATTGAGTTGCTTCAAATCATTAACATCAAATATTTAAGTTAATTAACCTTCTTCATCTTGCTGAAGTTGACATAAAGCCATAACGGCAGTGCATTTGGAAGAAGTTGACAATCTTATATTCAGGTATAAAGAAGATTTTCTTGTACATATTTAGCAATAGATATTGAATTTCTTCAA
>NW_026093512.1:0-4696 GCF_024586455.1 Bactrocera neohumeralis | reverse complement strand
AATTAAAATAATTTAATAAAATTTAAAAATTTTTAAACTTTTCTTTTTTAAACCATCATTTTAAATATGTATTTTTTGGATCCTGGCAAAAAGATCTAACCATTTCAGCAACCCTTTTTTTGGTAGAAAAAAAAATTTTAATTTAAATGTAATAGATATTTTTTTAGAAAGGGGTTTTAAAAATTTTTGGGATTTTTCCTTCGGGGGCAAACGTTGAAATTTTGTTTTCCCGGTTCATATAGAATTTTTTTTTAAAAAAGGGGGTTGTAATACATATTTATGTGTAAGAATTTTTGGTTCGAACTTTTTAAAACGACCATATAATTTTTATTTTTTCACCCAGGAAAAAGGGTGCTCGTAAAAGAATGTAAATTGAAATGTGCCCAAAGTGTATATGAAATTGGTAATAACAAAAAAACGATAACACTAACAAAAACAAAACCCGGGTTAAGCAAAACACTTGCCATTTGAGAGAGGAAAACAAAACAAAGAAACAATTCAATTGAAAAGACAGGGGGGAAAGGAAAAAATTTTTCAACAAAGGGGCAAAAAAATAAAAAAACAAAAAAAAAAAAAAAAAGAAAGAAATAAGAAAATCAAAGAAAAATTTTTGCACCCCCAAAAAAACATGTCGCCTTTGAGGAAAACCCCGGGCAAATTTATGTATTTATATTTTAAAAGCCCATTATGCGCCACTTAGTCCCAATTAAAAAACTGATGTGGTGCCCCCCGTTGGTTTATGGCCACTAGTCAGCGTTGCTGTCGCGCGATAGGCGCAAAAAAGAGCATCCCAAGCCCCGGGATGCACTTTAGTCAAAAAATTGTTTTAAAGGGGAAAGTTTGAAAGCGTTAAATAAAATAAAAAAAAAGGTTTTTTTTAAAAAAATGAAAAAAGGGAAAAATTTTTAAAAAGGGGAAATTTCTTGAAAAAAGAAAAAGGGGGCGTTGATACATTATGTAAGAACAAAATTACATTTGTGTAACATGCATTAAAAAACATTTATAAAGGGGGGAAAATTTTAAAAACAGTTTTGACTTAAGTTTTGAATTTATTTGGTTTTCTATTTGGGAAAGTTTAAAATTTTTTCAAAAAAAAGTTTTAACAAATTTAAACTTCAAAATTTTAATTTAATTTTATTTAATGAACTATAAAAAATTTTTTATTATTTTTAATTTTAAATTTTTTTTTTTTAATGTTTAATTAAAATTAATTATATTATTTATATTATATAAAATTAAAAAAAAATTTAAAAATTAATTTTTTTTAAAAAAAAAAATTTAAATAAAAAAAAGTTAAAAAAAATTTGTTTTTTTAAATTAAAAAAAAAAATTAAAAAATTAAAAAATTTTAAATAAATTTAAAAAATTTTATTTTATTTAATAAATTAATTATTATTAATTAATTTTTGTTTTTTAGTTTTTAACTTTATTATTTTAGAGCTTCATAAAACTAATTTTATTACATTTATGCCTCTTTCTTTCTTTATTTTTGATACTTTACATAATACGATATATCATATTTAATATTTTTCTTCCGAAATTAATTGAATTACATTATTTTTTATATACGAGTTTTTATATATTACTAATATTTTTTATTAGTATAATTTTTTCAAATATCATTTTTTCATTAAATTTATTTCTAGTCTTTAACTAATACTTAAATTTTAAAACAATGGAAAGCTTAATTTTTTTCAATTTTAAACGAAAATAATTGGAAAACTTTACTTGATACTTTTTTTAAATTTAAAAATTACTTTTTAAAGAAAATAGTTCCCTAAACCATAAAACCCGCTTTTTAGTTTAAAAATTTTTAACAGAAATAATTTTTTTTAAAATTTTTAAGGTTTGGTTTTTTTTTTTTGGTTTTTTAAATAATTTTTTTTAAAATTATATAATTTGACCTTTAAAATTTTTTATTAAATTAAAAAAAATACTATAAAATTTATTTTTCAATATACTAAAATTAAATTTAAAATTTTAAATTTTTATTTATTTTTTTTTCTATTTTTTTATTTCGTATATGAATTAACTTATTTAATTTGTTTAATTTAATTTTTTTTTTGGTATCTGTAATGTTCTAAACTTATTACAGCTTAATAATATTTGACTTAGTTTATTTTATTTATGATCATAACATTTCAAATTATTTTATTTAATTTGTTTATAATTTTTTATTGTTTTATTTAATTTAATTATTTTGTTTAATTTTATTGATTTTTTTGTTTGACTTTATTTAAATTGTTTTGATATATATTTTTTTAAATTTTTTATTATTTTTTTTTTTTTTACTTTTTTTTTTAATTTATTTTTTTTTTTAATTTAATTTTTTTTTTTAATTAAAATTTTTTTTTTAAAATATTTTTATTTATTTAATTTTTTTATATTTTTATTATTAATTTATTTAATTTATATTAGTTTTATAAAAATTTATTTTGATTTTTAAAATAATTTTTTATATTATTTAATAATTTTTTTTATTTTTTTTATTTTAAATTTTTTTGTTTAATTTTATTGATTTTTTTTTTTGACTTTATTTAAATTTTTTGATATATATTTTATTAAATTTTTTATTGTTTTTTTTTTTTTTTTAATTTAATTTTTTTTTTTTATTTAATTTAATTTTTTTTTAATTAAAATTTTTTGTTTTTAAAAAATTTTTATTTTTTTTAATTTTATTATATTTTTTTAATTAACCCCATTTAATTTATATTAATTTTCATAGACTTTATTTTAAATTTTTAAAATTTTTTTAAATTTTAAATTTTTTAATAATTTTTATTGTTTTATTTAATTTTTTTATTTTGTTTAATTTTATTTGGGTTTTTTTTTGACTTTTTTTAAATTTTTTGAAAATATTTTATTAAATTTTATAATTTTTTTTTTTTATTTTTATTTAATTTTTCTTTATTTAATTTAATTTATTTTTTTTTTAATTTAATTTTATTTTTTTAAATTAAAATTTTCCTTTTTTTTAAAAAATTTTTTTTTTATTTTAAATTTTTTTATATTTTATTTTTATTCAATTTATTTAATTTTTTATTTTATTTTATTTTATTTTTATTTTTTTTTATTTATATTTTTAATTTTTTTTTATTTTATTTTTTTTTCCCAAATTTTTTGGGTTTTTTTATGATTTTTTTTTTTTTTTATAAATTTTTTGATATATATTTTTTTTATATTATTTTTTTTTTTTTAATTTAATTTATTTTTTTTTTTTTATTTATTTTTATTTATTTAATTTAATTTATTTTTTTATTTTATTTATTTTTATTTATTTAATTTAATTTATTTTTGTTTTATTTTATTTAATTTTTTTTTTTTAATTAAATTTTTCTTTGTTTTTTAAAATATTTTTATTTTTTTTGGGGAAATTTTATTTAATTTATATTATTTTAAGACTAATTTTTAAATTTTTTTAAAATTTAATTTTATTTTTTCATACTTTTTTTAAATTTTATTATTATATAATTTAATTAATTTTTCCCCATTAAAACATATTTATTTTTCCCTTTTTTAACTTTTTAAATTTTTCCTTTATCATTTCCAGCCAAAAAAATAAATGTGGTTTAAAAGTATGCTGTATTCCCATTCCGCAAAAACCCAAAACAAAAAGCCCCTTGCAAGAAATTCGTTTTTTGACCCACAAGCGACGTTTTTATTTATTGTCACTGAGCCCGATGCACAATAACATATTTCCCCAATTATCTATGTAGGGCATCTATTAAAAAAAGGGAAAGGGGATTAAGGAACCATTGTTTTATTTTTAAAGAACCCCGGAAACTCAGGTTTTGGGAAAAATTTCACTGTTTTCTTTTAAGCGGGTTTGCTAACGGTTATTAAAAACCTCAATTGTTTGGGGATGGTCTATATGTGGGCAAAAAATTTTTTCCCCTACTATGGGCATTTTAGGGTGTAGGGTGACTCCGTTGCCCCTAAACCCCTCCTGCAGGGAAACATTTTTGGGTTTTTTTTTTTTGGGATTTTTTTTGTTCTTTCTATACCTTCGTTAAATTTTTTTTTTTATTTTGATTTTACTGTTGATATTTTTCATACTGTGAGATGAAAAACAATTCATTTTGTTTTTTTTTTTTTTTTATTTTCAACCCTTTTGGCTTTTCTCGTTGATTTTTTTTTTTTTTGTTGGTTTTTTTGGCCCCCGCCCCAACATTTCTACTCAAAAATTTGACGAAATGTTTCACTCAAATTGTTGATGACAACTAAATTTAGGGGGTTTTTTCCTTAGCGTTTTTTATGCAAAAATTTAAATTTTACCATGGGAAAAAAAACATTTTTTCATTTTTTTTTCTTATTTTTTTTAAATTTTAAAATTTTTTTTTTGGTTTTTTTTTTTCAGTGTGAAAATTTTTTCCCCAAAAAAAGGTTTAAAAAGGGGAAGGGTAAAAAAAAAAATTTTTAAAAAAAATTTAATTTTAAAAAATTAATTCATTTTTAAAAAAACAAATCAAAAAAATAGTCAAAAAAAATTATTTTGGGGGTAAGTTTGGTGAAAAGGATACCCATTGATTTAAAGACGTTTTTCAAAGATAAAAAACAGAATTTTGGGTTTAAAAAAATATCTTAGAAAAAATTTAAAATTTGATGGGAAATGATTTTCATTGGAAATGTGGGAAAAAAGAATTTTATAAGTTTTTTAATTAAAAAATTAAAAAAAAATTTGAAGTTGGGTTTTTAT
>NW_026093511.1:0-5630 GCF_024586455.1 Bactrocera neohumeralis | reverse complement strand
CGAAAAGGAATGGTTCTTAAAATTTTGTGGCCTTTTGGGGTTTGGGCCCCGGCAATATCATTCGATGGAACGATGAGTTAGGGAATATTATGACTTCAAGTTCAAAATTTAAAAAGACAGACACGCGGGCTGGGTCATTTTCCGAATTACGTAAAACCCCGCTCGGGTTTTTCCGTACCACCCGGGGGAAGCGGGGGAAGAAGAAGCCCTTACCCTTTGGGAAAAACCAGATGGAAAAGACTTGGACTCGTTTGGAATATCCAATTGGCGCCACGTAGCGAAAAAGCGAGTAATGACACTGTCGCGCTGCCAGAACTCGGTTATAATCCCGTAAGCGGTGTCTACGCCAGTAAATAAGAAGAAAGAAGTTTACGTCATAAACAGGAAGTGAGCGTTTTTGATGTTTACTAGAGACTTGAAATCTAATTATAATACAGCCCCCAGAACTGTTTCCTTTCTTTCGCTCCTTTGTTCATGACCTTGACGATCCGTCCTTGTAGATGTTAATTTGAATGGAAAAATAACTTAAAAAAAATATATATATATATTATTATTTAAGAGACGTAAGTAAAACAAGAAAAACCGTTATAAAAAATTTAAAATACTTTTAACATTTTATAATTTTTATTCATTCTACTCATATATTCATTAATTAATTTTTATTTATTTTTTTTTTTGCAGCTTTTAGTTAATTTTTCTTAACAAATCGTTAGTGGCAACTCTACTAATTTTCGCATTAATGCAGATATTTTCAAAAGCATATGCTACCAATAAATATTATTTTTTTATCTCAACAATATCGTAATTTAACACTCTAACGAGTTCTAAATTGTTAAATATATATAGGTGGACACCAGAAAGTAAATTTTTTTTACCAGCGATCTTATAAACAGCCTCTATGGTTTTTATATCTTATAGCCATTTATTCTTTTTCTTTAATTTGATGTTTGACATAGGTTTATTGTACCTAGTAGGCACAAAAAGTTTAACACTCAATTATTACACGCCACCAGCTAACTGATATGAATTTTCAATAAAATTTACTACCAGAACTGGTCGAGAATTTAACATTTTCAGCATTCAACATCAAAGAATGTAAAATATGATTGTGTGTGTGAATTCCGGAAAATTCTTTGTAAGAAAACAGTTTTATAAATTAAATCTTCTACAAATTAGTTCTGTGTTGAGTTGAATTCAATTGAATTTTAGTAAATTAAATAAAAGCCAAATTCAAGATATTTCAGAAATCTTAGTCTACTAAATAAGTATTTTATCTCAACTGAGGGGAATTTGTGTGAACAAATAAATACTTTTTTGGCACAAATGCTGATAAACAGAATTAAGGGTGTGGTACTAATATTAGGATATATATACTTGTATACTATGGGCATATTCAATTATTAGATAGAATACATAATTTTATGTACATTCTGCCAAATAAGTACTGGAAATTTTACTTTATATTTTCCCTGCTGAGGATATTTAAAAAATTTTCCCCAGGTTGGCACATTTTTTTCATCCACTTTTCTGCCAATTTTTATTGCTTTGTCCCATTTAGTTTGTTTACGGTGTCATTAAGAACAAGTCAACTTTTTTGTGCCTGGGAAAAAATTTTTGAAATATTCTCAAAGGGAAAATTTAAAAAGAGAATTCCTGGATACTGATTTGACAGAATTTACATTTGCATTTCAAAAGAGAAGAGAGAGATTATTTGAGAATTGATATGACAAATGTTAAATAATAATTTAACTATTTTCTAATGAAAACAATTAAGTAAAAATAATAGGCAAAAATGTTGTACATACGTATAAATTGAAAAATCTTGATAATAATACGTTTATACATGTATAGTCAATATTAGCAAATACTTATCGATAACACTTTTCGAAAAGATATCGATAATTATCAATTACTGTAAACATCGTCACAAAGAAAGCAATAACATTACTATTAAAGATTATGTTTGAGATGATCAATACAACAAGTTTTCAATGCAATAATAAATTTAAAAATCAATGAAAATCTAATCATCGTATATAAGAAAAGTTTCATATCTAAATATAAATATATAAAATTTAATATTTTAATTTAATTAATAGAATAAATGATTTTTGAATAGGTTCATAATTTTTTTTAAGATGAATATCGAAAACAAATACTTAAAACTCGATAAAATGCTATACGATGGCAATTCTGCACATAAAATATAAATGTATAAATATTAAAAAGTATAACATTTTTAAGATAATCTCTAAAAACAATACATTGTGAATATAAATAATCAAACTTCAAAATTAATTTGGAAAAGATCGATAAATATATTTTGGCAAAGAAATTTTAACTAATTTTTACAATACAAGTTTATTATAGTATTTCTTATATAAAATTATCGATAAAATAATTTAAAAAAATCGATTATATATTCTAGCTGAAATCCTTAAAATATATTTACTAAACTCATTTATATATATATATATATATATATATATATGATATACTAGCGGACCCGACAGACGTAAACCAATCGATAGCATGTGAGTATTGTGTATTAGTATGCTTTCAGAGATGTTAAATGTCGAAGCTGTGTTGAATAAAAACTTGAAGTCGTTTAGTGAAAAAGTTGGATCTTAAACTATTCTATAACGGGTATTTATTCTCAGAGTTAATTATCTACAAATACTGAAATTATCGTAATGCCATCGGATTTACAATATTTTTGGTTAATCCTTGAGAGGTATAAATAAATAAATTGATGGTTTTCCCACCCTCGAGCACGCAACGTATAATTGGCCATGAGAAAAGCACGGATTTTCTAAATTTTGCTTATTACTTAAGAACGAACAACTCTGTCCACATTATGAAAACCGATGTCGCCTTTTTACTTTGGCATCGTTTTGTTTAATGCACGTTTACGCCAATTTAAGGTTTAATATTGGATACTACGATGATAGCGCCATCCATCGGTCAAACATTTCAAAATTAGCAATTAACTACAAATGAAAAATTAATTTAAAAAAACATTTTCCAGTGGACCAAATTGTGAATCTAAACCATTCTCGAATCTCCTTGAAAACACACAAAAAACTTCATCAAAATCGGTCCAGCTGTTTAGAGCAGTTCAACTACAAACACACGTTCAGAAGATTTATATTAGTTGTCAAAAAGTATTTTCTAGTTGGCGCTGAAAGCGCGTAGTTCTAGTTTTTATTCGTCGCATTGGGTCATGCTATACCTTTTTGGAGAGCTCATTTCACGCGCTAACAGGTGTTTGATTGATTATCGTTTCTTTTAAGTCGTTCGTGAGTTATAGCGTCGCAAACATGGAGCAAAATAAAGAGAAAAATACGGCATATTTTACAGTGCTACTACGATAAAGGCAAAAATGCATCTCAAGCCGTCAATAAAATTTGTGCAGTTTATGGACCCGATACAGTTTCCATTTCCATCGCACAACGATGGTTTCAACATTTTCGTTCTGGTGTAGAGGTGGTCGAAGATGCGCCACGCTCCGGAAGGCCTGTCGTCGAAAATTGCGATAAAATCGCTGAATTGGTCGAAAGAGACCGGCATAATAGCAGCCGTAGCATCGGTCAAGCTGGGCATGAGTCATCAAAAATTCATTTCAATTTCATTAAAAATGAAAAAAATTTCAATAAAAATACCGCAAGACTATTTTGACAACTTAATATATATAAAGATTGTATAAAATTGTTTGGCCAAAGTTTTTAAATCAATGCTTTTTAAACAAAAATTAGGTAAATATATTTTAGATAAAGAGTTATTGATAAATTATTTTATTTATCGATAATAAAGTATGGTTAAAATTTAAAAAACAGGTACTTATTATTATCAAAAAGTCAATTGGAAAAAAGATGGTTAAAATGTTTTGAGAAAGTATTTAATGCATCAAGATTTTTACAACTCAAACATGTATTATTTTTTTAAATAAAAAATTTTAGTTAAAAATATCGCATGATGAATAAAACTATATTTTTATTAAACACACATAATAAAATATCGATAAAAAATCAAAGGCCGATAACCTTGAGAAAAAATGATAAAAGTTATATCCGATAACATTAAATAGTATATATCGATAAAAGTTTTATCAAAATTCGATAACATTACTTTTGGAATATCGATAAATTTTGTAGAAAATATGCATTCAAAGCGACCTTACACACGACTAGCTGCGAACTTCCCAAACCCTTTAAGTTTTTTCAAATGTTTTAAAGTAAAAAACTCACTAACAAATTCATTGATGCCAAAACATTATGATTTCAAAGAAACATATATATTAGCACTTAGCTTGCTATTGCACTTTTGATCACCACTCTTAAAATACGAGTAATTTTATATTAGACCACAAACGAGTTTACTCTCAAACTCTAGCAAAGGCAAGTGCATACAGTGGCAAATTTTGTTTAAATTCCTTAACAATGCTGCTTACACTAATTCACTACTGCAGATTGCAGTGCCACAAATATGTGGAGCAATTTATAGTAGAAAAAAATATATATTTTTATATACACATACATTCTTACCACATATACGCATGGTGATTACCGATATAGCCACCAGCAACTGAAGTCGCTCAGTGTGTGTTTTTAGAAATAAACTCTACACACACGCTCTGGCACATCTATTATAATTTCTGGTTTGGCACAGTGGTTGCACCTGATTTATGAGAGTATATTTTATTTAGCATTTTAACAATTTAAAGTAATCTTAGAACAAAATAATAAAAACACTTGCAGTTATCAGCATATCACTTTAAGTCACAAACCTGTATTACAATACAACACATCATATGATATTACATTACAGTAACGCACTTAAAATCTTCACACTAACCCAAAATTTCATTCCACATCGCTAAACCATGGATTTTTAAATTTTTAAATAACACGTCACATCACGATATCATATCACATCTGATTGTATCACATCACAGAGACCTATTTGAATGTGTCCACACTAATTCAAAATCTTGTTTCACATCTGCAAAACCACCGAATTTTGAGTTTTTAATTAACATCACATCACAGAGTCACATCGCATTATGACATCACATTTTCATTTGATGTTCACATTAACTCATAAACCATTCCATATGACTAATTACTTATTTTAATCCAAACTACACGTAAATTTTTCAGGATTAAAAGCATTACGATTTTCTCTATGTCACATTTTCCTTCATTTAAATTTTTTTACTTATTTTCCTTGTATCATTATATCACATCATATGAAATTGTATGCTGTTTATTTATTAGTGAACACAAACCACGAACTTTTCAAAATCAAACCCTAAAATACGAAATCTTACGTAGCATCATATAAAGTCATATCATAAAACAAAAATAATATCACATGATATACTGCATTTCAGTAGCACAATATTTCTACATCAAATCGTATAAGTCAGAACCATAACTTAGCATACTGCATCATATGACCTTACCTAAGATGACTTTTTAGAACCAATCTTAAATGATACATTAAAAATTCATAGCCCTGTAGGACACTGTTTTTATTTTTTCAAAAAAGGCATTTCTCTCAAAAAACCTCAGAGCCCTAATCACGAAACTAATTTTCATTCTCCTACCTAAAATTTAGGTTTTTAAAGA
>NW_026093510.1:0-6084 GCF_024586455.1 Bactrocera neohumeralis | reverse complement strand
ATTTTTCGTTTAATGTATTCAATTTCACAAAGCATGGAATCGACACTACTATAGGGCTTTTTGGTATTCAATACCACCTTTTTTATCCCTTATGGTATTACTACTATGATCAAGTTGAAAAGATTGAATTTTGTCCATTTATCTCCTTCAAGTAATCCCTCCCGTTTGCAATACACTTATGCCAAGGAATTTTCCAGTCATCATAGCACTTGTGGAAATCTTTCGTCGTGATGGCATCAGGGCCTTCTACGATTCCGCTTTATATATCCTCAATTAAGTCGAAACGGTGTTCTCGGAGTGGGTCATGAATTTACTGAATAATAAGAAGTTAACCGAAGGTAAATCGAAAATGCGGTGGTTGCGGCGATATTAGTTGAAAATGTGGCGAAGTATCACGGAATAACAAATGTGGTACGAAGATGGTGCATTATCCCACTTCTTTGTTCAATAAATTCAGACATAGTAATAATCGAAGAAATTCACTTTTACCAGAGCCTTACAAAACGACGCGTATCTCAAATACTAATAAATATTTTGCCATGAAATTTAGCATAGATGTGGGAACGACAGGCGAACGCAAGACAACTAGAAGTGGACGTAACTTTTAACACCTATTAAATGCGACACTGCAAACTTGACGAACAGAATAACTAAAAAGAAGATAAGAATAAAACGGACATAGCGCGCACTTCAAAGCAGTCAGTCGATATACGGTCATCAAACCTATAAGACCATCTTAAATATTTTATAATAAATATAAGTTTAATTAAATCAATTAAAACAAATCGACTTGTGATTTAATATAAACCTACATAGATGTCATAATAGTACTACCAACTGCAAAGAACTTCGGATTCCGATTCGAAAAACACGCGAAGTATAAATTAAATAATTCTCCTTTCAATTTATCACAGTAGTACGTTGCATAAACATTTTCGTCATAGATGTATTGATATGCAGAAAAAGCATTAATACGTATACAGTGTAGTGTTTTTGTACAAATACGAATATTCTTATTGTAAATATGGAGTTACTCACACAACCAGGCTCCTCCGAAAAAAGTAAAAGTTAACTACTTCATGCCTCGTTATTCTGATATAATTTTGAAGAAACTTGATAGCAAGGAAGATTAATGATAATTAAGATACTTGTACAAATTATCATCATTAACAATAAAAAAAAATAAAAATAAGAGAATTGCCCAAGTATGTTTATTGAACACAATAACAACAATCAAAAACTGCTGACATAAATATTATATATAGAATCAAAAATTATGAAACAAATTAAAATTAATTTTCCTTATTTTTCCCCAGCCGATGTTTGTTTATTGAAAGTTTTTGCTGAAACAGAAATTACTTCGCCCATATAGAGTTATGGTACAAAAAAATAAATGTTTATGCAATGTGTATTTGTAAAATAAAACGTCATTGAATAATATTGGGATGTTTAATTCTCACGTGGTGCAATTCATAATTCATTCATGGTGCAAAAATCAAGAGTTTCGGCCCATAATTCCGGGCTTTTTTACGAATAGCTTTGCACAAATGACGCATAAACTCAATTACATAGTATTATTTGTTGACAGTTTGCCTGGTCGAAAGAATTCAGAGTGCACCACACCTCGAAATCAAGTTTGGTTCTGCTTTGACGTGTTTTTCGGCTTCGACCGATTTTCGATATTCGGCTGATTGATCGTCTGTTTCTGGGTCGTAAGCATAGATCCAAGGCTCATCGCCAGTAATTCAGACATCTTGGTGGTTGGAAAAATAGTTTCATAAATGTTAACGTGACGCTGTTCTTCCTAAAAAATTGAGTAATTTTGGAACCAATCGTGCATTGACTTTTCTTAAACCTAACAGATCTTTCAAAATGGTTTTCACTGATCCTTCCGATATTATAACGATGCTGGTAAGATCTCTAGTTTTAAACGGTAAGGTCTCAATATTTATTTATGGGTATCTCAATCACAATCGTCCTCGTTCACTTACACTTCCATCTAATTTTCTCTATGTGTTTACTACTTACTCCAACCTACATTCTTTTATGACACTGTAGCCTAATGTACATTTTCTAAAAGAGATCTATCTTTGCTCTATTTAGCACTATTTTATTGAAAGCTTTCTGATATAACATAGTACAGACCAAACTGCACAGCAAAATTTAATGAAAAGTATTTCGTAATATTTTTATTACTGATCCTGTGAGAATATTTTAATAAAACAAATGACATTTATTGAAAATTAAATCAGCAAAGTATAATCTTTTATTTAGAAAAACCAGAGGTATTCGTTATAATTTCTGCGGTTTCGCTGATTTGGACTATGAATTTATAGTATTTATATATGGCTTATACAAATCTGCAACGATCTCGTTTCTTATGCATTATCATCACCAACTCATTTTGCCACTCACTTTGCCTCAATTTCGTGATAAAATGTTTTGTTCTTGCAAAAATGCGGAGAAGAAGTATGAAAATAAAATTCGGTAGGACAATGTCGCCAAAATGAAATGACGGACTTTTCATTGTAGAAGAAAAAAGTTTTTATTATATATGTAGGTAATCTACACACAAATTCATCGAAGAAAGAGAGGTAAAGTACATACTATGTTGCAAACAGTGGAACAAATGCAAGAGAAATGAATGCTCCCACATCAGATACCTAAGGATTGAATTTGGCTTGGATTTTTGCCAAGTTGAGATGTCGAATTCTTCCGTAAATAAAATTGACTGCCAGAAAACTTATTTCTCAATGAAAATTCTGGTTTACGTAATTTTGAACAACCATACTTTAAGTTGTGTTTGCTTTTAAGATATGTATTTTGCACAAATACTTCATTTACTGCTAAGTTAATGGAAATAAATCGCAGCAAATGCATAGAGATGAAATTTAAAAATAAGTTTTAATATATGTATGTTGACATAACTACTACCAAAAGATGGAAAAACATATTAAAAGCCAATATAGACAGTAACGCATAAGACTGAAGGTAAATTGGTCGTATGTTTTTGAAGCTGATTGTTGGTAGTAAAATTTTTTCATACATTGTTCATATAACAAAAAAGTTCAAAGGCTGCTCTAATGCACATACCATACCATACAAAATACCAACACCTATTGGAGTGTTTTGCAAAGAAATTGAAAAAGTGAGAAGTGCAATTAAACAAAAAAGTGTTTTTTGCAAAATGAAATCTTGATGCATGCAATGCTTCTTCCATTTGTCAAAAGAAGTAAAAATTGGTAAAAGTCAATGTTTTAATATATAATCACATCTTCTTTGCTAATTTTGTCGAGTCTTTAACAAAGGAATTTTGATATAAAGCTAATCAAGTATTCGCGATAAATTTAATTTTTGGGCATACTTCATTTACATTAAAAAATATGACTTTTAAAATATTTTACCCAACAAACACTGACTGAATCTTGAGATTATCAGACGGTATATGTGATATAGCTTTGACGAATTTTTGAATCAAAAGTTCATCGAAAAGATAAAAATAGTCATTAAATTTGGTTGACAATTTTTACCACTATTAAATTTACAAAAAATCAGTATTGTCATATTTTTAATTATAAAGCGCGTATCTTCTTTTCGTCACAGAGGTCATTTTATCCTTTTTGGAATCATTTAACAAAGGTATGATATCGCTAATCGTTCTTGTTATTCGTGATAAACACAAAAAAAATAAAAAAATTTAATATATTGAAGGCAAATGAGTGGGTAATAAAATTTGTAGGGACCCGATAAGTTTTCTGGGCATACTTCATTTAATTTGGTGTAAGGGTGGTCGAAAATATGACCTGTCGTCAAAAATTTATAAAATCGGTCTATGACCAAAGCACGGTCAACCTGGGCATATCATCAAATAATTCATTTCAATTATAAAATATAAAAATACCGAAATGACAACTCAATGATATAAAACTATTATTTAATACCCAAGATAATAAAAAGTGATGGGTCAAAAATGAAACTTTATAATTTAAAATTTTAAATATGTTTTTAGGTTGATATGACCTTGTAGTGACATCTGTGACAATGATGTAGCGTTTAGTAACGTTTTTCTTTCTGGAAAACATATAAAGATGCATCCAGCCATTTTTAAGATAAGTGAAGTTATTCTGCAAAAGAAATTCCATTAAATTTGGTGGAATGAAATTTCTGTTGCCGCAAGTTCAAAATGTTGGAAAAAGTTTTCTTCTTCTATAAATTATTCAAAAGGGTCGAGAACGCGTTGAGGACGAAGCTGCCAGTAATTGGACATGTCGTTTCTGACTACCATCATGAGCGTTTAATTACTGGCAATGAGTCTTGAATCAATCTTTACGACGAGGAAACAATTGATCAGTTGGCTGGATATCGTGGTAAAGAAGGCAAAAGCCGTAAAAAATCCATGTGAAACACGTCAAAAATCAAGGTTACGTTGACAGTTTTCTTCTATTATTGAATGTGTGATGACACATCCAACTCTTCCAACTGGACAAACTGTCAAAAGAAAAATTGCTACATTAGTCTTGTGCGTCGTTTGCATAAATGAAGCTATTCGTAAAATTGAAAATCACTCGTGGTTTTTAGCACACGATAATTCACCGTCGCATACTGCATTGATTCTTTGTGAGTTTTTCGCCAAATTTTTAACCAATATCGTGCCGCAACCTCCGTCTAATTTTGCTCTGTGTGATTTCTGGCTATTCAACAAACTCAAACAACCGGAAATCGACTTAAACAACTCTTTCGAGGATTGGAAAAATTTCCGAAAAGTCATTTGCGTGTTCTAATTACTTTCGAAGAAGTAATAGCCAGTAACCGCAAAAGCAAGTATCTAATGGTGGATACCTTACTACTCAAGGTACAAAAGTCAGTCAATAGTAGCATGCCAATATTATTACAAAAATATAGTGAATATCGGAGACTCTTTTTCCTAATAAAGGGAAATACTAAATATTTGTTATCTTCATAAGTAAATTCTGATAGGTGCCATCATGTCTCATTATACATGGAGTACATCAGTTGAAAGCAATTTGTCGAAATATGTTATATTATGAACTAGTTCTACCACCTACTGAGATTGTTTTGGGATAGTTTTGAGATAGCGGCTGGAGTACCAAAGGGGCTTTCTTGAGGCTACCCTTTTAAGCGTTTACCTTTTTAAACTCGATTCATTTGCAGTTTCTTACCTTCACTTTTTTCTTTTGAAGCAAAGACCACTAAGGTCTTAGTTTTACTGTTTTTAACTCGATTTTTATTTCAGTTGATATTACATTACAATTATAATTAATTTTTTGACATTGGGTTGACACATAAAATTAACGAAAAAAGGTTACATGTTGTTTTATAATTTTACTAAATAATAAAAATTAAGTAAAGCAAAAGCTAATATATCTAAAAGTACTTCTACCTACTCTTAGCAGAAAGATTGGGTCATTCCACATTATTTATGGTTGTGGGTTTGTCAGCATACAGCATAAGGATGAAATCGGCATGTCGTCACTCAGAGCATGTTCGACACCTGTGAGCGTATTTCGACTAGCGAACATCTTCTGCTTTCGACTTACACAAAGTTGGTCAATCTTGGTTGCTAGGTTCATATACTTATAGATTTCCTGTGAAGAAAGGTGGAATCGCGAATACATCACTGAAATGTCTAACACAACTTGATGTTAGCTTCACTATCGTTGTTGCATGAATCGCAATCATGAATTCCAATAGTCTGCTCTTATACCGGATAATTTATTGTTTCCAATTCTCGCATGAGAGTTACGTTGTCTCATATTAGCTGGTCATAGTATTGAACCATGGAAATTTACTTGTATGATTGACTTTTAACAGACTAACCTCATTTTCCCTTTTAGCAACTTTTCCCGCTGAACAGTATTGTGTTGCAAACGCAGATCCCAAAATATATTTGTGCTCTTTTCGACACAGAAGTATTTTCCACAAATCTTCAGCAATTAGAGCTCAAACATGAAGTTCAAATCTTTATGCTTTCCTTGGTCTCAACATTTTTCATAAGATAGTAGTATCCTTTAGCATTTCCCTCTCACTAAAATGCCATCGTCTCAAAAATATAAAAATAAGATA
>NW_026093509.1:0-6655 GCF_024586455.1 Bactrocera neohumeralis | reverse complement strand
AAAATATTATAATCAAAAAAGAAAAGGGGGCGCATCAAAAATCATATATTTATGTAATTAATTACATATTAATACATAAATCGGGCGCGGAATAAAAACACAAACAACAACAAGCCAGCAAGCAAGGAGCCCACCGAACCATCCCAGGGCAGGAGTCTATCGATTCCTTTTAAGGGACAACAATCCTTAACCGACCCACACTTTGGCCAAACAGTTATAAGTAACTTTTGCAAAAATGGAATCCCCACAGTTTGTGATAATTCCACAATATATATATATATACACATATATATATATATGTATATATATATATTTCTATACTGATATAGAGCATAGCACCCAGTTTGAGCAGATGACGGATATCAAAGTGAGCTCGTATCGATTCCTATAAATAATATATTTCATTTTATATACATATATATTCATCCGTTGGAGAAAGAAGGGAACTACCGGGAAAGGTGCTCATCTCGAATATATGTAAGACGAACTATTATACCGGGAAACAGAGCTCTGAAGGAAGCATGAAAACGCTTATTCCCAGACTGACAACAACGTTTGGTTCTGGCTCTTTAACTTGGGTAAATAGAATAACTCATCAGTTATTCTCACTTAAGTAGCGGTAAAAAGGTGGCACTGCGCTGATTACCCGGGATGTCGGTTAGAATGCGTTCAACTCGGCAAATGGGCAAAAAAAAGCCCTGGATGAAATACGGTCCTGAATACCTCTATAAAACATAATAATGAGCTATGGTTAAGAGCAAACAGGTCAGTTATGGAACCTTAAGTAACAACCAGAAGACGTTTTGGTGTAAAAACGGAATTGGTCTTCTTCTGTGAGTCTGAAACGGCGGAGGAAAAACAGAAGTTTTAGAAGATAGAAGAACGAATAGAGCCTTTACTGTAGGAGTACGAGAGATTACTTCTGCAGCCTCAACTGAAGTATCTTGGGAGTAATATTGGATTCAAATTAAAATTTATATATATAAACAAAATTTAGTGCTCTATATATATATATATATATATGTATATATATATATATATATATATATATACCGTATATATATATATCGAAATATATAAATATTTTTAATTGCTATTTACTGCTTACCTTCGTGTATCAAAACACAAAATATCCCCAAACAAAAAAAAAAAAATTCAAGTATTTACTTGCACAAGTGTCCGGCGATACCCCTTATGCTTGATCAAGCAATAAGCAGGATTGCCTTAAATAAGTAAGCTAAAGTAAAGGCAAAAGAAAAAAAATATATATGTATATATATACTTAGAAAAAAAAACGAGAAAAGGTCAAGAAAACCAAAAATTCAAAATTACATATTCACATATATGCAATAATTCAATATATATGTATACGCTTTAATATACTTAAAAATTTATCACACGTATATACATACATACATATATGTATATATTCATCCGTTGAGAGCAAGTGCACCATACGAAGTGTATATGAATATATTATATTATACTCAACTACTCTTATCATACGTATATATATACACTTATTCGTTGGAGAGCATCTAAGTGCACTACCGGAATTTGTGCTCACCGTAATACTTACATATATACGTACATACTTATGGGATATTAAGAGAGTTCACATTTGAAAATCGAAGTGTACAAACAATTTAATTTAATTTCTTTTTTTGTTTTTCAATTCCGTCTATGCGCGCACGCTCAAAAGGAAAAACAAAATACTCCTGCTTACAGGTACTCACACATAAGTACATATATGCGGGACATTATACCCTACTAGGGTACCACAAATTTTTTCATACTATCAAAAAAAAAAAAAAAAACAAAAAAAGCGTTCGCAAGAAATTAACCGGTTCGGTAGAGAAAATATAAAATATATTTTTACATAAATAAGCAAATAAATAAACTATTGCGAAAAATTTATTTTACATGTTCAAAGTCCAAATTGGCACATTTTCGGCAATACCCCTTGTTCTTTGGTAAGCAAACACAAGCAGGATTGCGTACTTGTGTACAAAGTGCATTGATCTCTTATACGAGCACTCATTTGCAAGTTCATACAAACGGATTCGTCTATAGGTATACCCTGTAAGACATACAAACACAATACAAATTATAATTAAAAATAAATTTTGCAATTTGAATAATTAAATAAATAATAAATAAATTTTTACTATTTTCGAGAACAATAAACAGAATTTTTGATTTAATTCGAAAAAAAAACGAAACACGGTATTTGATTTAATTCGGAAAAAAATTATATATTCTATTATTAATAAAAGATTTCGTGGAGAAATAACGAATTTGTTCAAAGTCAATTAGTTTACACTGATAGAAATTTTTTGATAAAATTGAACTTTTCTAAATGAACGCAGATTCTAAAGTACCGAAAATGCTTTCGGACGAAAAAAGTCCATGTACACCTGCAGAAGCTACACGCTCAAAGTAAGGTGCCACAAAACCAAAAAGGCGGAAAGACATTATATACAGTAAATTTATTGCTGAGAGTGACAGTTTTATAAAATACTGCACTCGATTTTCATCTTCGCCGATTCAAGATAATTCTGAATCGGCATTAGAAATCAAAAAAATAGAATCTGATGACTCAGATCTACCAGAAAATTTCAAATCCTCGGCTTACGCCAAATATGAAAATTGCTTAGACCAATTTGAAGAAAAGAAGGCAATGATCACTAATCAATTGAAACTAATTAAAGCAATTGCACCTGCTCCACTTCCGCGAGTAGAGATGCCACAAGTACAAAGTCAAGAAGCAAGTTCAGGCATCCACCTCAAGGTGCCCGCATGTGACACAGAAATTTTTCATGGGGGTTATGAACAATGGCCGTCCTTCCGGGACATGTTCACAGCCGTTTACATAAACCACCCAAAATTATCTAATGCACAAAAATTGTATCACCTCCGATACAAAACCAAAGGTCAAGCTGGCGTCATAGTAAAACAGTTCGCATTAAATGACGACAATTTTAATATGGCTTGGGAAGCTTTAAAATCAAGATACGAGAATGAACGAATATTGGTCGATAAGCAGATAACAATCTTAATGAACTTGCCAAAAATTCAAAAGGAAACCAGTGAAGAATTTATCAAACTTCAATCCACGGTTTCCAATTGTTTGTCGATTTTATCGACACAAAACATTCCCACAGACAACTGGGATCCTATACTGGTAAATATATGCACAGCAGCATTACCAGAAAAATCTTTATTATTGTGGCAGCAATCGCTCTCATCTCGTAAAAAATGCCCAACGTGGCAAAAAATGAAAGATTTTCTCACTACCCAGTACGAAATCGCAGAAAGGGTAGACAAAAAATAAATACAAGTAAACCAAAAGGTAATCAGCAAGACTTCAATAGAAGCTTCCACAAGCCCCAAGCCAATAGCAACAACAATTTGAATAGAAGCTTCTTCAAAACGCAATCGTTTTCATCTGAACAGAATAAATATAGATCATGCGAACTATGTACAGGAGGGCATAAGCTCAAATCTTGCGAGAGATTTAAAAAATTGAATATTATCGACCGCAACAATTTCGTGAAAACTAAAAGACTTTGTACAAACTGTCTGTCACATGCGCAACCCTCAAAGAGTGCGAAAGCAAATTAACTGCGTCTATTGTCATAAACGACACCATTCGATGCTTCATATAAATAATTTTCCAGCTTACCCCCAAACAGCGCAAATATCAAGAGAGCCACGGGTTTAGTTGCAACAACGAATCACGAAGTGCCAAATCCACAAAACTGCCAAGAAGCACCATGCTGCTCAAAGGCTTTAAAAACTCAAACGCTACACAGCGAAAATCAAAGTAGGGTACCACTACCCACAGCAGTCGTCTCCATCGAACATCGAGTAGAACTGTTTAAGCTCAGAGCCCTAATAGACCAAGGATCACAGCGATCTTTCATAGCGTCTAGGGCACAAAATAGGCTAAATCTGCCAACAAAACAAGCCAACTTTGAAATTACGGGAATGGGCGGAAAAGTAGTTCAAAACTCTAATAAAATCTGCCCCATTACCCTATTTTCCCCCAAAGCGGATATAAGAATACAAGCAGAAGCTATAGTCTTACCGCAATTAACCAATATGTTACCAAGCTATCATACAGTGACTCACAAAATTGATCACGGTATCAATGCGTACCTAAGCGATGATAAAAAACTCGTAAATGATTTGATATTTTTGAAATTTTTTATGTTTTTGTTAAAGATATAATATGAAGGAATAAAACACAAGTAATATTTTATTAAACAACAACAAATAAAAGCAATAAAGAAACTAAATATAGAATATTTCAGTGTGATCAATTTTGTGACTTAATATTAACAGGGTTAAAAATTAATATTAATACTTCGTATAACCACCTTTGGCATCTATAACGGCTTTGATTCTCCTTGGCATACTTAAACACAAATTTGCGCATGTTTCTGACGAAATAGAATCCCACGCCTGCTGCACCTTAGGCCATAATTCGCTCAATGAACCGACTTCGCCGGCGACCGATTTTTTTAATATACCCCACAGGTGCTCGATGGGGTTAAGGTCCGGAGATTGCGGAGGCCAATCTAGTGTACTAATACTATTGTCTTGGAGCCATTTGCGAGTCGCTCTTGCTGTGTGCTTCGGATCATTGTCCTGTTGGAAGACAATGTCCGACCCATTTCCACCTAAGTCTCCTATACTGCCAAGCAAATGACTGCGCAGAATTTCAATATAAGACTCTGCCGTCATTCGTCCTTCGATTTTGGCCAACCTACCAACACCATTGATCGTCATGCATCCCCATACCATAATGGAGCCTCCTCCAAACTTCAGCGTAGGCTTAACGTGGTGTGCCTGTAATTTCGCACCCTTGCTTCTCCAGGTCCATTCGCGCCCATCCGATCCTAAACGATTTATTTTGGTCTCATCCGACCACAAGACCTTCTCCCAATCACTTGCATTCCAGGTCTTGTATTTTTTGGCAAAATTTAGCCGCAACTTCTTGTGTCTCTCAGTGAGAAGAGGCTTTTTGACTTTTGCATGGCCTTTTAGACCAGCATTTCGTAATGTTCTTCGTATTGTCTCTGCAGAAACCTTTAAATTATTATTCTTTTGCAGGCTATGGCATTTTCGCATTTGCCACTTCTTATACTCCTAACAACGTCCCGTTCCTGAACTGAACTAAGAATTCTTTTACGGCCTGCTTTATTTTTAATGAATAAATCTGCAAGTTTGCTGCGAATTTTACTCACAATGCCAACGGAGATTTTCAGCCTTCGAGAAATTTCGCGATGAGTCACACCATCAATCAACAATTTTTTCACCTCCTCTTTAACTCCATTGGAGATAACCATGTTCTTTTTTCCCATGTCTGCCAAAGATATAAGCAACTATAGCGGCGGAAAAACGTATGCATATTTTCTCTTACCTTTTATATCTATATTTTTCAAATAATTCAAACTATTCTATTTTATGAATTCACTTTTTGCGCACGTCGAACACTTCGAGCGAAAGTCTCAAAATTGATCACGCTTGCCTTCTGCGCATTGTTCAAATTTTACTTTACCGCTAATTTTGGTGACGACGTAAAACATATAGATAACGGTACATCAAACGCCAAGCAACATAAGTATTCAGTCGGATTTGTGATTGACTGCATATGTATGTAAGACGGAATGAAAAAAGAAATGAATATTCAACTAAAGCGTGATCAATTTTGTGAGTCACTGTATATTAGGGTGATTCAAAAAAATTTTTTTTAATTTCTTTTTCAATTGGTACTCGCAAAAAATAGGTTCCTAGACACCTCTAAGAAAGCCTCTCCAAATATGACTTTTTAATTGTAACAGGAAGGTCCTCCGCCTAACGGTTTTCTATTTTTTCTTATTATCAGATAGAAAAATTTATATCTCGCTTCCAACTACTTGAAAAAATATCTTGTTAATTAGGTTTTGTAGGAAATTGAATGCTCTAAAATATGGTCTCTCATAATTTTTTCGTAAACCCAACCGTTTAAAAGATATTAACGGTTGAAATTTGACTATTTTTGGAAAAATTCTTTATTTCTTATTAATTTTATAACTCAATGAAAAAAGTATTATGACAAAAGCAGTTACCAGTGTATATATAGCAAGCATTGGGAAAAAGGTGTCACACCTTAAGAATTGCAGATCCCAACTGCAACACCCCGCGCAAATAGACCTTCTGTTAGGCAGCGATCTCATACCACAAATAATACTCGAAGGTATTGAGAAATTTCAAACACACTTTTGGCACAAAAGACTATTTTCAGTTGGATCTTAGAAATAGACTAGTTTACGGAACCAGTCACAACAATGACAACTCAAGTTGAGGAAATCTCAAACGAGTACCTCCAATTCACAGTGAGAAAATTTTGGGAGATAGAAGAACTCCCCCTATTTCAATCACAACCCCGAAGACTGCAGTATTGGGGAAGACTTTACAAGCCGCAACTACTAGATCATAATGGGCGGTATGTCGTACGACTACCACAAAAACAATTTCCCAACACAATCGTCTTAGGTCACTCTCGCACCTCTGCAATACAGCAGTTTCAAAGTATGGAAAGAAACCAACTTAAAAAAAAGGTGAGCTCAAACCAGAATATGATGGTGTGTTAAAGAATACCTCCATT
>NW_026093508.1:0-6167 GCF_024586455.1 Bactrocera neohumeralis | reverse complement strand
AAATATCCTTTGTTTACAAATGCATTTTGTGGAAAAAATAAGATAACAACAAAGGATAAAGATCCTTTTTTTACAAATGTATTTCTGGGAAAAATAAGAATTTATATTTTTGGACTACTATATAATAATTGTGGCATAACTTTTATATACCAATTAAAATAATAAATTTAAAATGAGAAATGAGAAATGATATTTTGATTTATGCTTGTATAAGTTTATTAAGTTTAAGATTTCCCAACCTAATTTCCATAATATTTCTATAAATTAACAATATTATACTAAATATTAAATGTTATTTTGAAAATGTACTTTATTTTTATAATATAACACAATCGTCTTAACTCGCTCTTCTAATTTTCATATTACCAAAATTAAAATGCCGTCGGCATATGTGGAAATGGAATACTTTGCCTCTTCGAAATTTTCATATAAATGAAAACTGCGCTGTTAAACTGCTGAAGAGACAGCTTCTAGCTTACCATATATGGTAAACTATGTAGTATTCTGTATCTAGTAAGCAATGAGCAATGTGGAGTCTGCACAGGCAGAGATGCCCCGTTATTATAGTAAAAGTATTTTTGTGAGTTGGTAACACTGTTAGGTTGGTACCATCAAACATGTCAACACATTAATTATATTTATGTATTTTGAAATTTGAAATTGAAATTTAAATACACGATGTTATGAGCAAAGTTGATATTATGTTGTCGATTCAAAAGTCTTGTTTTAATGCGTTCTTCAATTCGAGTGGAACTGAGAGTACAAATACCGTCAAATGTTTGACAGCAAGTAAGTGGTCAACTTTTATATGGGAAAATGGAATTGTCGTTTTACTTTTTCTTACTCGTAATTTTTCCTTATTTGCTCAGCGTTTAGACCTACCCTGGACTACGACAAACATTTTAAAACCAAAGTCAGCTCAATCGGCCCAGCCGTTCTCGAGTTTTAATCAGACTAACGAATAACAATTCATTTTTATTTATATAGATTATTGATTTATTTTGTGCCTTTGCTTACTTACTTTATGCAATCCTGCTTATTGCTTTGTTAAATATAAGAGGTATTGCCGGAAAATATTGCAAGTAAATACTTGAATTTTGGCTTCTTTCTGTTTTTGTTAAATATTTGTGTTTAAATTCACAAAGGTAAGCTCAAAATGTAGGCATTTAATTTTTTTATAAATATTTTGATATACATATGGTATATTGTTGGTAACCGCTTTGTTGCGCTATTATGCGATTTTAAGTTGCAGATTTTATATTAGTATATAAAACCGTATACATATATGCATATTATTAAGTATAGAAACATGGACTAAATACGCTCACTTGGTTACATCAAGGGCTTGTAGTTGTCTATATGTATGTTTGTATGCTCCTCTCCGAACCGTTTCCAGCTGATTTGTCTGTTTGCCTTGTTCCAATTCCTGTTCTCCACCTAGCCACCTTCTTGTGCTGTTGGGTTGTTTGTGTGTATGTATATTTGTTTTAATGTTCGCGCCCGTTTGTTTCGTTTTGTGTTTGTTTTATTGTTTAGGTGTTTTAGCTTTTCGCGCCCGATTTATATTTTATTTATTTTATTGTTTTTTCCGATGTGTGGGTTTTTGTTTGATTAAAAGGTGTGTATTGGCACTGAAATTTTAGAGTTTTGGCGGTTCACTGGATTTTTTTTTTTTTCTCCACTGACATTTTTTGTCTATTTGTTTGTATACGTATGTTTCGTTTTCTTTTGTTTTTGTTGCGCTGAGCGCCCGCAAGATATTATTTTAATTTTCTACATATTTCGCGGCCGATTTATATTTTGTTTTTAGATTACGCGCATTTGTTGCATTTTGTTTGCTTAAAATGTTTGGTGGCTTAATTTTTCAAATGCGGTTTGTTTTTGTTCACAGTTTTGTTATTCACAGTTTTGTCACCACACTGATATATGTTATTTGTATTTTGTTCTGTTTAGGTTTTTTTTTTCATTTTGTTATGCACACATGTGTATGTGTATGTATTTGTGTTGCAATTTGTATATGCTTCTTGCCTTTCTTTTTGTAATTTTTTTGGTTTTTGTCACTTCACCTTTTTTTTACTTTTTATTACTAAGTATAAGTATATTTTAACTTGCTTTTGTTTATTTTATTTATTTTCCTTGTTCTATTTGAGTCACTGTTTTTATGTTTTGGTTTTTCTCCACAGCACTTTATCTATGTACATATATCTTTCACTTTGCATATTTGAATTTTGCCATCAAAATTATTTTTGATTTTAATATGTATGTATGTTTTTTTGTAAACCAAAGGTGCCTTTTCGTTAGAGTTTTTATGGTTCACTGGATTTTTTTTTTTTTCACTGACATTTTTGTCTATTTGTTTGTATACGTATGTTTCTCGTTTTCTTTTGTTTTGTTAGCTGAGCGCCCGCAAGATATTATTTTAATTTTCTACATATTTCGCGGCCGATTTATATTTTGTTTTTAGATTACGCGCATTTGTTGCATTTTGTTTGCTTAAAATGTTTGGTGGCTTAATTTTTCAAATGCGGTTTGTTTTTGTTCACAGTTTTGTTATTCACAGTTTTGTCACCACACTGATATATGTTATTTGTATTTTGTTCTGTTTAGGTTTTTTTTTTCATTTTGTTATGCACACATGTGTATGTATGTATTTCTGTGTTGCAATTTGTATATGCTTCGCCTTTCTTTGTAATTTTTTTTGGTTTTTGTCACTTCACCTTTTTTTTACTTTTGTATTACTAAGTATAAGTATATTTTAACTTGCTTTGTTTATTTTATTTATTTCTTGTTCTATTTGAGTCACTGCTCTTTATGTTTTGCTTTTCTCCACAGCACTTTATCTATGTACATATATCTTTCACTTTGCATATTTGAATTTTGCCATCAAAATTATTTTTGATTTTAATATGTATGTATGTTTTTTTGTAAACCAAAGGTGCCTTTCGTTAAGGCTCGAAGGACCATGAACAATTGGGTGCCCACCTAATTGGGAAGCACATACCTCTGTATTTAAGTTTTATGAGTCACTTAAGCTCGCGATTGATGTTATTAAATAAAACGCATTATTTTATCTAATAGGAAAAACGTTATAATTTATTTTTAACACAAATCCGGGTTACAATAAATGCCAAATTTAATTAAATGAAATAAGTGCGGGATCGATGCGAAATGAAGAGATGTTGAAATAGGAAGGATCACGGCTGATCCAAAGTAATGTAGAAGCGTTTTGAACGTTGTATCGAGAAAATAGTGTGTATAAACTTCTGAGGCTATGTGGAGCTTAGGCCCGTAGACGAATCGAAAGTATCTGCCCGGGTGTGTATAACGAAGTGTGTGCTTAAATGTGTCTGCTTTCTCCTCTTCCATCCTTTTTGATAAGTTTGTTGGTGTATAGGCATGGTGAGTTGTGTTGTCGTGTTCTCAGCTGTGGTGAAATAAACTGTCTTATTAGGGTGCGCCAGTGGGTGGACGCTTAACTCATTTAAACACAGGTATAAAGTCGATTTTCTTGTATATGCATATTTAGCACTGATTTGCTTGAAATCATTTATGTAACATATTTAAGTTAACTAACCTTCTTCATCTTACTGAAGTTGACATAAAGCCATAACGGAGTTCATTTGGAAGAATTCGACAATCTTATATTCAGGTATAAAGTCGATTTTCTTGTATATACATATTTACCAATCGACAATGATTTGCTTTAAATCATTAATGTAACTTATTTAAGTTAACTAGCCTCCTTCATCTTACCGAAGTTGACATAAAGCCATAACGGCAGTGCATTTGGAATAATTCGACAATCTTATATTCAGGTATAAAGTCGATTATCTTGTATATACATATGTAGCAATCGATATTGATTTGCTTTAAGTCATTAATGTAACTTAATTAAGTTAATTAGCAATCTTCATCTTACTGAAGTTGACGTAAAGCCATAACGGCAGTGCATTTGGAAGAATTCGACAATCTTATATTCATGTATAATGTCGATTTTCTTGTATATACACATTTACCAATCGACATTGATTTGCTTTAAATCATTATTGTAACCAATTTAAGTTAATTAGCTTTCTTCATCCTACCAAAGCTGACATAAAGCCATAACGGCATAAGGGCAGTGCATTTGTAAGAATTCCGTAATCTTATATTTAGGTATAAAGTCGATTTTCTTGTATATACATATTTAGCAATCGACATTGATTTGCTTTAAATCATTAATGTAACATATTTAAGTTAATTAACTTTCTTCATCGGAGGATGAAGTCATGTGTAGAAGTTCACGCAAGTGAGGAAAATTCTTTGGTCGCCATTCACTTGGGAGTGGCCAGAAACGATTCTTTTACACATGGCAAGCAGCTCAGTACTTCCGGTTTTGACCAAGTATCCCCTGGGTAGCCTAAGAATATCCGTTCGAAGGCGAGCTAATGTGAGAAAGCGAAACATCTCCTGCATAGGGATGTGCGCTGGGTTCGGCACCCGCAACGTAAAAAACACCCCCAATGAAAAAGAAAAGACATACTCTTGTAGAAGTAGGATATGTATAAAGTGAAGTGAAGTGAAAGTGACGTGTTTTTCTGGTGCTCCGCTTATGGCACCAACTACTAGTGGAAATACCCCAAAATTATTTTCCAAGTGCGCGAAAACACAGTGCACACATCACCCAAGACAAATCACAGAACTGAGCAGGTGCTCTTGTGTAAAATAAGTAAGTGATAAAACATATTTTAAATATCTATTTACACAGAAAAGAGAATTCGCAAAGAGCGCATATTCTCTCTCTCTCTTCCACAAAAGCAACACATCCCACAACCCACGTTCCACACTGAAAGAAATCACCGAGGGATTTATTCCTGAGGAATTTCCGTGATCACCAGTACTAAAGGATTGCTGTAGGCCTAGCTGAGGAAATGTCAGCTAAAGCCAAACAGGCAAATACCTTTACTGGTAATAAGGAGGATGTTAGCCCATTCACTCGGAGCAACAAGACGCGCCGATCGCCGGACCGTCAGGCAACAATGCCCATATTGCAGAGCATTAAAGTTGCTAAACCATCTGCCTGCGAGGTGACTCTTGTTGACAATGGCTTAGCTTCGACTAACGACTCCAGCGTAGTCAACATACCTTCATCAAATAAAACCAATAGCAGCGATTTGATGATAACAATGAGCGAAGTAGAGAATGCGCTTCGGCTCTGGAGCAATAGATGAGCTAATCTCTCTCACGCACAGCCAGAAGCAAAGACATGTCAACCAGCACATGCGAAACTTAATAGACCAAATATCGCAACTGCAAAAACAAGCAATAAGAAAGTTAGAGAGGCGGCATCCCTCCCGATTACTCAGCCGAAAAGAGGCCGCGCAAAGAGCTCTGAAGAACCAATGGCCGAGGAGCAGACTCAACAACAAACGAAACGAACATGTTTCAATTCGCCAAAACCCGGGCGAGAACAAATCTGATTGGTCAGTTTAAACGATCAATTATAATGAAGGACAACGCCAATACCAACAATTTACAAGGCAGCACAAAGTCCCTGCCAACAACTCCGTTGAGCACGCAAACATCACAAGAGCCTAACTGCTGCTCTCTAAAACCAATGGAGGAGCCGTGGAACGTAGTAGCTAGGAAAGCTAATCAAAAGTCTACGAAATTGCTTAAGGCCACGCCCCAGGCCATATTGATCTCGAAAAATGGGAATCTTACCTATGCTGAAATTCTACGCAAATTAAGACTGACTTAATCTGAACGTATTCGGAAACATGGTAACCAAATACGCAAAAACACAAGGCGAGAAATGCTGCTTACAATTAAGGGGTACAGTGATACCAACAGACTCGCACGAAAATATGAAGAAATGCCTTGGTGACCAAGCAAACGTTAAATTGTTGACCCAGGAGAACCTACTTGAGTGTGAAGACTCTGATGAAAATCACCAGTAGCAGGAAGAGGTTCTCTATGCTCTGCAGAGTTGGGTAACAAGGAGTTGACAATCTCAGCAATTAAGGGCATAAGAAAGGCGTACGGAGACACTCAAACTGCACTCATAAAACTCCCGGTTGAGTAGCTAGACAGCTTCTACAAAGTAGAAAGCTGAAAGTCGGGTGGGTAACTGCCGTATTCGGGAACATAGGCAACCGCAGCGTTGCTTCAGTGTCTTTGACTATGGA
>NW_026093507.1:0-5634 GCF_024586455.1 Bactrocera neohumeralis | reverse complement strand
AAAGGGGTTGAAGGCTTTGGGAAGAAAAATAAAGAATTTATATTTTATAAACAAATTCATCTTACTTTTGGATCATAACATACCATACAATTTTTCAAACCAACTCATTGCATCATCTAGAATTAAATGTTCGGAAAATTACAGCACCTTTTTTCACTGAGCTTCCAATTCCCGCTCAAACAGCGTCTTGAAAATTAATTTAACGCGTTGAGTATTAAATATTCTCCGAGAGAAATACATATGTCAATTAAGAGAAAACATGTGGTTAGTTAGAAATTACAGAAGTTAACGGTATAATACGATGCAACACAGTTCCGAAAACAAAAATAAAAAACCGAAGCTTAAAATAGTCAATTAACTGTCATTTAAAATAAAACGCCAAAAACCGCACGTGTCAAGCAAACGGAAAGCAGCGTAACGAATTCATTCTACAGCAACATCACCTCGACGCGCTGTGACTCACCTGAAGTGTTCACTGCCCGCACATTAGAGCAATCGTTGCTCTGCCGAAGTGGAATTTCGCATATTCACCGATGTATATTTTGTGTATTTGTATGCCATTGCTAGTTATGGTAATGTTTCGCTGTAATTTTACGCGCTTGTTATTGTTTTCATTTTTTTTTTGTGCTCTATTTCATTAATATAGCCTTTGGGTTTTCCGCTTAATTTGTCGTCATTCCACACCTTTGTCAGGTAAGGTGTAAGGCACGACAGGTAATATATATTAATATGTATGTGAATATGCATATATGTATGTACATATATATTTACATATACCTTATATTTGGTTGTAGTTCAGTTATTGACGCTTGTTGATAGGCCAAAATTAGGGAGCCGCTTTTCAGCGTAAATTCACGCTACTCCACGCACTTCACAAACAGCACAATTTCTGAAGGTCATTAGTAATTACTTAGCGAAACGAAAAAAGTCAGAATTCATATGTATTAACAGTGCAGTTGAACGACCATGACGCCGAAGCCAAAGCGTGCAAGTGCGAAAAGTACAAACAATTACTTTCAAATAAACAAATATACTCGCATACGGTCATGGACACAAAGCGCACCGAATATTCATAAATTTTTAATTTGTCACACAGGTACCTACATACATATGTATATGTAAGTATGTATGAGGCGTAGCTACTGTCTCAAGATGAACCAAGGAATCCATCGCCGCCTTAGTGAAGGCAGAAGAGATTTGTATTTTTTATTGATTTCGTTGCCGATAGTCAGTTCTACGCAGCTGAAACAGACCCCGGTTTTCAGCGGAATTTTCTTTGTTTACCTCAGTGGGATTCCGTATGAAGTTTTTTTGTAGACTCTAACAGCCAACAAGGAATTATACGTTAAAATTTTATGCTTCAGCATATTCTTCAGATATGGCGTGTTGGCGGAGCGCAAATATTCACCTTCCGGAAGTTTCAAAAATTTGAAAAGTACTATTAATTTTTTTTTTTCAAAATTATTTTTATTTATTGTATCTGCTTTTTCTTAAAGCCTAACAATAAGTAATAAAATCTTAAATCTATTTAAAAACTAGACAGACTCAAGCAAGTGATTGAGCTGTTTTGGTGATACGTCGCTCTTTAATACGCAGGCATATCTCTTCTTTTAAGTCGTGTTTGATCGCAGGAATGTACCAAAGCATTAGCCAAAGGGTTTGGGTGATCTCGAAGTTTAGATATATATTTAATTCTGCTGTCTTCTACTTCTTTTTTTACCATAGAAATACCAAGGTCTTTATGGATATTTTCGTTACGCATGTACCATGGTGAACACGTGATTGTTCTAAGCATTTTTGATTGGAACCTTTGTATTAGATCAATATTGGTTGCACAGGTCGTACCCCACATTTGAATGCCATACATCCAAATCGGCTTTATGACCGCATTATATAAAAGCACTTTGTTGTCTAGGCTAAGTTTGGAGTTTTTATTTAAAAGCCAATTTAAATTTGCAGCTCTAATCTTCATACATGTTATTTTACTAGAGATATGTTTTCTCCACGTGAGCCTTCTATCTAGGTGAATACCAAGATATGTTACTTCGTTCGCTTGGGGTACAAAAATATTGTTCATTTTTACTGCCGGACAATTTTAGGTCTTAACGAAAATGTAATATGCTTACACTTCTGTTCATTCACGTTTATACGCCAGTTCGCTAGCCACTCTTCGACAGAACTTAAATGCTTCGCTAATACTCGTGATGCTGAAATGTGGCATTTGTTACGGCTCACTATAGCTGTGTCATCCGCAAAAGTTGAAGTTAATACATTATTAGCTGTTGGAAGATCTGCTGTATATATGATGTATAGTGTTGGGCCTAAAACACTGCCCTGGGGTACACCAGCTCTTATCTGTCGTTCATCAGATATGAAATCTCCCACTTTTACCACAAATCGTCTATTTTTTAAATAAGACTCCAATGTTTTATACAGTTCTAAAGGTAGAATTTTTTTAATCTTGTATAAAAGACCTTCGTGCCACACCTTATCAAACGCCTGAGCTACATCTAAAAATATTGCTGAACAGTACTCCCTGTGCTCAAATGCTTTCCTTATCTCGTTAGTAATTCTATTTACTTGCTCTATTGTGCCATGTTTCGCACGAAAACCGAATTGATGCATGGGTATTGTATTATTTTCATGGAGGAAAGGAGTTATCTTTGATAGTAATACTTTTTCAAATACTTTTGACAGACAGGGTAGAAGACTGATTGGTCTGTATGAAGACGGCTGTGTTAAGTCTTTCCCAGGTTTATCTATCAAGATAATCTGCGACTTTTTCCATGAAATTGGATAGTATCCGAAACTAAGAATTGCATTGAAGAGCAAAGAGAGCACTCTACAGCAATAATTGGTAACTCAATTAGCATTTTTGGGAAATTTTATCATGTCCCGGCGACTTTTTTGGATTAAGTTCTTTGATGATACCAATGATTTCAGAAGGTGAAGTCATAAGAGACTCGAGCGACTCTTTAGCTGTGTTGGGTAAGATTGACAGCTTAAAGTTGTTCTTTGGCAAATTGGGTTGAAATACCTTTTCTAGGTGATTTGCCAATTTCTACCCAAGTCTCGTATAGGCATGTTGGAGTCAGTTGGTGGCTTCATGGACTTTTGGGCTTTCCAAAGGGAATTTTGCTTGTTTGAATTTGGACACAGCTTCTTTATATACATTTCTGTGTTCAATTCTTCCTCACGTTTGAGCGCTTTTCTTAGTTTACGTACAGCAGTTTTCAGTTGAAGCTGAGTGGAGGGGGAGCGATTTCTCTGCCATTCACGTCTTGCACGTCTTTTTTCATTTACAAGCATTTCTATTTCTTTATTAGAGATTTTTCTGAAACCACGCGGATTATAGCTTTTGTTTGGTGTTGCTGAGACAGCTGCGCTGGTTATTATGTCATTGACTTCTCTTATGCTTTCGTCAATATCTCTTCCTGTATTTATTTTGTACTCCATATTAATGTGGCTACTGACGTATTTTTTATATTTTAGCCAATTCGTTTTATAAGAAGTTAGACCCACCTTTGGATTAACGAATATGGGTTGTTCACATAACTTTATTAGTACAGGAGAGTGATCAGAAGATAGATCAGTACATGTATCAGCTGTTATAAGCGATTTATCTATATTTTTGAATACAGCAAAATCAATTAAATCTGGTATTTTTTACGATCACTAAGTACTATTAATGACAAACTATTAAAAGATGTTAATTTAATTGTTTGAAAAATATAAAAAAATATTGAAAACAAAAATAAGTAAGTTCGGGTGTAACCGACATGTTAAACTCTTGCAAAATTAATAGCCGAAAAAATACTTTCAGGTGTTGGGAAGATTTTATAATGTAAAATGTTGCGGAAGAATAAAACATTCATTATTCTGCAAAAGAGTGAATGGATTACAATCATATTTGGTATCCTATTAAGGGGGTATTCTACTCTAGAAGCATGAATTTCAGGTAATTTTTAAAGTGTCGTAAAAAAAGGCAATTAATATTTTTACTATCCATTTTTTTATGGTGTTTTTATTGATATCTTAAGAATACAGAAAAAAAATTTTACAAAAAAATATTAAAAATTAAAATAATTAGAGGGGGGGAGAGACAGGTGTAAAAAAAAATGGCGCATCCTGGTGACATTGATCCTGACTCTCCTGGTGGTCTGAAAAAATAAATCAAAAGAAATTCTTAATCAGTAAGAATGCTGTTATAGTCCCTATTTCAGGGAACACGAAAAATTTTTTTTTTTGAAAAATGGCGACTGCCTGAAAATAAAAATCATTTTTTACGCTTTTTTTTGAAATTCCTGAATTTTTTTAAAATATTAAAAACAAAAATTGTGAGACGATGCGATAAGGGATTATATAAAGAAGGTTCACACAAAATTTCTAGTAAATCGGTTGTATAGAACTTGAGATAATGCCGATACCGTGTGGAAAAAAGTAGTTTCGAGAAAAACGAGTTTAAAAAACTAACCGGGCTAGGTACTGCGTCACTAAAGTAACTGTAGCTCTTAAAATAATTTTAATTTTTAAAAATCCTTTGGAGGATATGTTCTTAAGGGTCTAAACTTTAAATATATGAAAAAAAAATCGAATTTTTCAAAATTCTAGAGTAGAATACCCCCTTAACTTATATTAGAGCTGTTAGTTTAATTTTGTCTCATTACTATATTTTGCTTCATATCAGAGATATTGTTGTTAAATTTAACCTAGTTAACCCAAATCTGATTTAAACATAACATAAGTAATGGTTCGATTTCGACTATTTCCGGACGTAAGATGGCATACTTTACGTAAGTGTTAAGTGGAATAATCATATGACATTTAAAATTGTGATATATGGAAAGTAGGCGTAGTTGTAGCCCGATGTACAAAATTTATAAGAAATCTTTAAGTAGTTTAGAGGTATATAATTTCACCCAAAGAAGGGCATGTAACATTTTATGTCTCTGACGCATTTACTTACTTTGTTATCGCTCAGTGGCGATAAAGGGGCCACAAGCAACTGAGCTGCCCCATACATATGTATGCATACAATATGTGTATACTAGTACTAGTACATTGCTGCTTATCTACGAAATATGCAAAAGCGAACTCATAACTACGATTGCAGTGACCAAACCATCAGCTCATACATACACACATGCGCATAAATAAGTTATTAATAGATAACTACTTTTGTTTCGTTATGAAAGGATCTACAGGGGGCAGAAGCAAAGCAGCTTTAGCCAGGAAGCTGAAGTCAGACCGCCAATTGGCGGCATAAATCGTGGAACACTACGGTGATAAGTATGCTGGTCAGGTACCTGACACTGACATAGTGACATCAAAACTAGAGTGTGATGCCGGAGATGTCTGACTAAGTTCCGCGTACATGCGATGAGGTGGAGCCATCTCCCTTACTGTTGAAGAGGACCTTGGTGGAAGGTCTCGGAATGGTACCGCCGTCATCATCGGTTCCGACGCCAACCCGCTACACCCAATCTGGAGTAGCTCGGATGCCAGTAATAGAGGTGAGCCGTCTTTTGATTTTATTGTTAGAGAAAATTTTTGCATCTGTAATTGGGGAAACTCTCCTAGTTTTGTTACCGCAGGCAGGGGGAGATTTTGAACTCACCCCAACCTTACACGGGA
>NW_026093506.1:0-4766 GCF_024586455.1 Bactrocera neohumeralis | reverse complement strand
CATACATTTGAAAATCAAACCCTATCACATATTTTTATATACTTGAATCATTCAAGTTTTTAAAATTTTAAATTCATGTTCAACACTGCGTAATAGTAACTTTTGGGAATTTTTTTTCCATTTAATAGTAAAATTATGTTTAAAATAAAAAAAGGGTGGGTTAAGCTGAATGCCATAAAAAAGGAAAAAAACAAACCCCTAAAAAAACATTCGCTTACAGGGGTTTGAGCCCAAAATTAGAAAATTTATTTCTTTTTTAACCATGCGCCTTTTTGGGGTTACGCCTGTTTGCATCAGGCTAGACGAAACATTTTTTCCGATTTAAAATTTTCCCTTTAAAAAACGATTTATTTTTTTTTGTCAGTTGTAAAACATTGGGGACTTTTTTTAAAATGGGAGTTACTAGGGAGTGGAAGGGCAAATCAGTGAAAATGATATAAGGATTGAAAATAAAGTATTAAAAAAATGTTAAAAGAAAATTTTTTTTTGTTTTTTTGAAAAACATTGACAAACAAATGCAGAGTTTTTACAAAAAAAAAATTTTTTCAAAAATTTATTTTTCAAAGGGTAAGAAATTGAAACCTTTTTTTTAGTTTTTTTAATTGAGGTTTTAAATAAATTTTTAAAAATTAATATAGGGGTTGGACAGAAAACACGGGCTTTTTATAACATTAAAAAAAGAACTTTTCATTTTTTTTTGGGGTGCAATTATCACCAACTTTTAAAAGAAAAAACCTTGAATTTTTCGGGAATGACTTCCCAAAGAGACTGTTATAATTTTTAAATAATACTTTTTATAATGTAGGGACATGTGATGTAAATAAAAATTTTTTTTAATCGCGTTTGATTTTTTTAACTTCATTTGACACCAATATTATAATATTTTAAAAAGGGGGAAAATTTTTTTTAAACATTTTAAATATCTTTCGTTAAAATTTTTTTTAAAATATTTTTTTTTTGGGGGTCATATTCCATGTATGAAATAAATTAGTTTTAAAATTAAGAAAAATAAAAAAGGGGGCAACACCCGCAAAATTTTAAATTTTGGGTTTTAAGGGAAAAATTCTTTCCCTTTCCGACTTTTCTTTGCCATCCAAAAAATTTATAAAATAAAATTTAAAAAATAAAAAAAAAATTTATCTTTTATTTTAAAAAATTCTTAACATTGACTTTTTTTATTTTTGCAAAAATTTTTAAAATAAAAATTTAAAAAAGGGGGAAACCCCTCAAAATATTTATCTGTTTTATATTTTAAAAATTTAGCCACTGGGCTGCCCCCCATTTAAATAAAAATTATAAAAAAAAAAAAAAATTTAAAAAGGTAAAACCCAAAAAAATTTATTTTCATGCTAAACGAAACCCCATTAACAAAAACTGATTTTTCTTACCATCTTTAAAAATTTTAAAATTGAAATAAAATTCAAATGTGGCAAAAAAAAATTAACAAAAGATTGGGAAAAATGTTTCTTTTTGTTTTTAAAATTTTTTATGTTTCCCAAAGACAAAAAAAATAAAAAATTGTCTTCCAAAATTATTTTGTTTTTGTTGTTTTGTAAAAGGCCACCGGAAAATGCTTGACCGTTAAAAAATTTGTCTTCTTTCGCTTATGTAGACCAACTGTTTTAAGAACAGTTTTAAAGAAAACATTTCCCTAAAATTTTTACAAGGATGTTCTTAAAAATTTGTTGAAAAAAGTATCGAAAACTAGAATGAAGAAAGGGAAAAACACTTAAATTTTATAAAAATTTCTAAAATCTAACCCCATTAGCAAAAGGGTTTCCCCTTTTAAAGGAAAAGTTTTTATTTGATTAACCCGAAAAACCCCTTTATACCAACACCGCAAAAAACCCCTCCTATTAAAATACAAAACAAAATACATAATATATGAAGATAATTTTAAATAATGAACTTATTGGAAAAAGGACAATGAGGGAAAAAAAAGGTTCCCCCCCCCCCGGGGATGCAAGTGTTTTTTAATTTAAAGCGGTTTGGGGTGATTTTTTTTTGGTTTGGGGTAATGTCACAAAACAAACCAATGAGAAAATGTATTGGGTAATGGGTCCCTTAAATTTCCCTTTGGGGCAATTTTCGCCAACAAATTTGGGGGGGGGAAAGGTGACTAACTAAATATTTTAAACCGGGGTTATTGTTTTATTGCCCCCACACCAATGAATAATGCAAAAAAAGAAAAAACAATAAAAAAATTGGGATAAAAAAAATATAAGAAAGTTTGGGAAAAAACCGAACATAAAAAAATCAAGAAGGGAAAAACTTTGGGGGAAAAAAAAAATTTCAAAAAAATTTTAAAAAAAAGTACCCCCAAAAATTTTTCCCAAAAGGGGGCAACCTTTTTGGGGTTTTTTTCGTTTTCCTTTTTTTTTTTCTGGGGTTTTTGGGTCCACACTTTAGGTATTGTGTTGGGGACTTGTGAAACATGACAATAAACAAACCTTTTTGTGGGTAAAAAGGACTAACACTTATAAGATTTTGAATAAGGGGTCCTTTTATTTTTTTCCCGGGTTCGGGGTACAAAAAAAATATTTAAAAAAAAGTCGTTGGAAAACCCAATTCCCTTTAATCACTTTTTCTTTGTTTATTTTTTTTTTACGGGGGAAATTTAAAAATTTGGAGACTTTTAAATTTTTGGGGGTTTTTGTGGGGGCTCTTTTTTTTGGGTTGGAAAAAACTTAAATTTTCCCAAAAAAATAGGGTTCTGTCCGACCATATTCCAGAAGAAGGATGGGGGAAACCCCCCCAACCCCAATTTTTCCCCGCTTTGTTTTCCCCGGTAATTGGTCTGAATTTCTTTCCCAAATTTGAAAAGAACATTTATTTCGGGTTAGGGGTTCCTGACGTTCGTAAGGTTTTCGGATGTTCCCCCATAACTTTAGATTCCCCTTTTAAACATGTTTACATTCACCCTTTGGGCTTCCCCCTTTTTTCTAGTCTTGGGAAACCCCTTTCCGTTAGTCCCCCCCTTTTTTCGTAGAAGAGAGGTTTTTCCCTCGGGAAATTTGTCAAGCCTTTTCGACCCATTTTTTTATTCCTTTCCCTTTTTTCTCCAAAATCCGTTTTCATCTTCAACTCTTTGGGATCTTATCCCCCCCCGCGTTTATTCGATTGTAACGTTTTGGGGGTAAGGGAGTCTGTTTTTCTCCGCCAGAAGCACTTTCATTCCACATTATTTTTTTATTTTTCCCAAAAACCCAAATTTATTAATTTTTTTTACGTATGAAAAATTAAGATTGGGCCAATATCTTCCCCAAACCGAATGCGTTCGCAATGGTTTCCCCTGAAACATGAGGGGTTTCCCCTCCGGGGGGCAGTTGTTTTTTTTTGGGGGTTTTTTTTATTAAAGCCCTGGGGAAAAATGGCTTTTGGGTACTTAGAATTTTTTTAGGGCCGGAAGGGAACCTTGGCCAATTTAAAAAATTCCAATTTTCCCAATAATTTTTTAAAAATCCGAGGGAAATTTTTTCCCTTACGGAAGTGGTTTAAAATTTTCTTTGACCCGGAAAATCTTAAAACCCCCATACGGGACTAAACCCTTTTTTAAATTTTTGGGGATCCAATTTAAACTTTTTTTGTCAGTAAATCAAATGCAAATTGAATGGCTAGTTCCTTTTCCCTATGGGGTCCAAGCTCCCCAAGAAGTAAAAAAGACGATTTAATATCGTTTGATAGCACAATTGTTTCCCGGGGAAAAAACCGATTTAAATCCCGAAATTGTCGGGAGTGATCAAAGGTCATTGAATTCCCGGCATCGTTAACATGATCCCTTTGGAGTTAACCAAAAATTAAAAAGTTCATGATGCACTTTGCCGTTAATCCACGGGGTTTTAAAAATAACGCCGAAAAATTTGGATTAAAAGTTTTTGGGTTTTAAAGAAATTTTAATTACTTAAAAACAAGATACCCATTCAAAATTCGAGTATGAAGACATAAAAAAATCAGTTTCCCTAAAGGTGGTTGCCAAAGGGGAAAACTGGGGTTCCAAAACGAAATATAAAAACAACCTACGTATGTATGGGAAAAAAGTAACCCAAACAAATCAACCCTAAAAATAAAATGACTCAAAAAAAACCGGAAATAACGGAAATATATCACATGACAGCATAGCACCCCATTTTCCGCATTTTAATGTCAACGCACAGCAGAACACCACCCCGGGCCCGCATGGTAAAGACCTAATAAAAATCCCAACTAAGCGACTACGAAAAATTTTTTTTTTCTTTAGCTTTTGTTGTTGACTTTTTCCCCCCCATAATTTTTGGGTTCCCGACAAAAAAATTTGCGCTGACGGCGAAAGGAAAAAGCCAATTTTAACAAAAAAAACCCAACCCAAAATGTTCTTTTTAAACACTGAAATGTTTGATATCATTTCGTTGTATCCAAAAATTGAATAACTTTCTCTGTTTTTCCAAAATTGTTAATTAATATGTTTGCCCAGCACTAGCTTTTACTCTTTTTTTCTTTTTTTTTCAATTCATTTTTTCTTTTTCCCCAACCCCCACTTTGAATTTTTGGGACAACCTTGTCAAAATCAAAACTTTTTCACCGTGAAAACTTGTTTGACATGATAAGAATCTCTCAAAACAAATGCAGGATTAAGTTTCTGTCCAAAAAATGACTAATAGAAACCCCGAAACTTTTTTTTTTTTTTTTTGGGGGGTTAAGATTACAATAACCCAAATTCGGGAACAGTAAAAAACAAAAGGAACGCTAAAAATACAAACAGAATAAATAAAAAATTTGAAAAAAAACAA
>NW_026093505.1:0-5088 GCF_024586455.1 Bactrocera neohumeralis | reverse complement strand
TAGCAGTCGATATGGAATTGCCTTAAATCATCAATTTAACATATTTAAGTTAATTAACTTTCTTCGTCTTACCGAAGTTGACATAAAGCCATAACGGCAGTGCATTTGTAAAAATTCGACAATCTTATATTCAGGTATAAAGTCGATTTTCTTGTATATACACATTTAGCAGTAGATATTGAATTGCCTTAAATCATTAATTTAACATATTTACGTTAATTAACTTTCTTCATCTTACCGAAGTTGACATAAAGCCATAACGGCAGTGCATTTGTAAAAATTCGACAATCTTATATTCAGATATAAAGTCGATTTTCTTGTATATACACATTTAGCAGTCGATATTGAATTGCCTTAAATCATTAATTTAACATATTTAAGTTAATTAACTTTCTTCATCTTACCGAAGTTGACATAAAGCCACAACGGCAGTGCATTTGTAAAAATTCGACAATCTTATATTCAGGTATAAAGTCGATTTTCTTGTATATACACACTTAGCAGTCGATATTGAATTGCCTTAAATCATTAATTTAACATATTTAAGTTAATTAACTTTCTTCGTCTTACCGAAGTTGACATAAAGCCATAACGCCAGTGCATTTGTAAAAATTCTACAATCTTATATTCAGGTATTTTTTCTTGTATATACACATTTAGCAGTCGATATTGAATTGCCTTAAATCATTAATTTAACATATTTAAGTTAATTAACTTTCTTCATCTTACTGAAGTTGACATAAAGCCATAACGGCACTGCATTTGGAATAATTCGACAATCTTATATTCAGATATAAAGTCGATTTTCTTGTATATACACACTTAGCAGTCGATATGGAATTGCCTTAAATCATTAATTTAACATATTTAAGTTAATTAACATTCTTCATCTTACTGAAGTTGACATAAAGCCATAACGGCATTGCATTTGTAAAAATTCGACAATCTTATATTCAGGTATAAAGTCGATTTTCTTGTATATACACACTTAGCAGTCGATATTGAATTGCCTTAAATCATTAATTTAACATATTTAAGTTAATTAACTTTCTTCGTCTTACCGAAGTTAACATAAAGCCATAACGGCAGTGCATTTGGAAGAATTCGACAATCTTATATTCAGGTATAAAGTCGATTTTCTTGTATATACACATTTAGCAGTCGATATTGAATTGCCTTAAATCATTAATTTAACATATTTAAGTTAATTAACTTTCTTCATCTTACTGAAGTTGACATAAAGCCATAACGGCAGTGCATTTGGAAGAATTCGACAATCTTATATTCAGGTATAAAGTCGATTTTCTTGTATATACATATTTAGCAGTCGATATTGAGATGCTTTAAATCATTAATTTAACATATTTAAGTTAATTAACTTTCTTTATCTTACCGAAGTTGACATAAAGCCATAACGGCAGTGCATTTGGAATAATTCGACAATCTTATATTCAGGTATAAAGTCGATTTTCTTGTATATACACATTTAGCAGTCGATATTGAATTGCCTTAAATCATTAATTTAACATATTTAAGTTAATTAACTTTCTTCATCTTACTGAAGTTGACATAAAGCCATAACGGCACTGCATTTTGAATAATTCGACAATCTTATATTCAGGTATAAAGTCGATTTTCTTGTATATACACACTTAGCAGTCGATATGGAATTGCCTTAAATCATTAATTTAACATATTTAAGTTAATTAACATTCTTCATCTTACTGAAGTTGACATAAAACCATAACGGCACTGCATTTGTAAAAATTCGACAATCTTATATTCAGGTATAAAGTCGATTTTCTTGTATATACACATTTAGCAGTCGATATGGAATTGCCTTAAATCATTAATTTAACATATTTAAGTTAATTAACTTTCTTCATCTTACTAAAGTTGACATAAAGCCATACCGGCACTGCATTTGGAATAATTCGACAATCTTATATTCAGGTATAAAGTCGATTTTCTTGTATATACACATTTAGCAGTCGATATTGAATTGCCTTAAATCATTAATTTAACATATTTAAGTTAATTAACCTTCCTCATCTTACTGAAGTTGACATAAAGCCATAACGGCAGTGCATTTGGTAAAAATTCGACAATCTTATATTCAGGTATAAAGTCGATTTTCTTGTATATACACATTTAGCAGTAGATATTGAATTGCCTTAAATCATTAATTTAACATATTTACGTTAATTAACTTTCTTCATCTTACCGAAGTTGACATAAAGCCATAACGGCAGTGCATTTGGAAATTCGACAATCTTATATTCAGGTATAAAGTCGATTTTCTTGTATATACACATTTAGCAGTCGATATTGAATTGCCTTAAATCATTAATTTAACATATTTAAGTTAATTAACATTCTTCATCTTACTGAAGTTGACATAAAGCCATAACGGCACTGCATTTGGAATAATTCGACAATCTTATATTCAGATATAAAGTCGATTTTCTTGTATATACACACTTAGCAGTCGATATGGAATTGCCTTAAATCATTAATTTAACATATTTAAGTTAATTAACTTTCTTCATCTTACTGAAGTTGACATAAAGCCATAACGGCACTGCATTTGGAAGAATTCGGCAATCTTATATTCAGGTATAAAGTCGATTTTCTTGTATATACACATTTTGCAGTCGATATTGAATTGCCTTAAATCATTAATTTAACATATTTAAGTTAATTAACATTCTTCATCTTACTGAAGTTGACATAAAGCCATAACGGCACTGCATTTGGAATAATTCGACAATCTTATATTCAGGTATAAAGTCGATTTTCTTGTATATAAACATTTTGCAGTCGATATTGAATTGACTTAAATCATTAATTTAACATATTTAAGTTAATTAACATTCTTCATCTTACTGAAGTTGACATAAAGCCATAACGGCAGTGCATTTGTAAAAATTCGACAATCTTATATTCAGGTATAAAGTCGATTTTCTTGTATATACACATTTAGCAGTCGATATTGAATTGCCTTAAATCATTAATTTAACATATTTAAGTTAATTAACTTTCTTCATCTTACTGAAGTTGACATAAAGCCATAACGGCACTGCATTTGGAATAATTCGACAATCTTATATTCAGGTATAAAGTCGATTTTCTTGTATATACACACTTAGCAGTCGATATGGAATTGCCTTAAATCATTAATTTAACATATTTAAGTTAATTAACTTTCTTCATCTTACCGAAGTTGACATAAAGCCATAACGGCAGTGCATTTGTAAAAATTCGACAATCTTATATTCAGGTATAAAGTCGATTTTCTTGTATATACACACTTAGCAGTCGATATGGAATTGCCTTAAATCATCAATTTAACATATTTAAGTTAATTAACTTTCTTCATCTTACCGAAGTTGACAAAAAGCCATAACGGCAGTGCATTTGGAAAAATTCGACAATCTTATATTCAGGTATAAAGTCGATTTTCTTGTATATACACATTTTGCAGTCGATATTGAATTGCCCTAAATCATTAATTTAACATATTTAAGTTAATTAACTTTCTTCACCTTACTAAAGTTGACATAAAGCCATAACGGAACTGCATTTGGAATAATTCGATAATTTTATATTCAGGTATAAAGTCGATGTTCTTGTATATACACATTTAGCAGTCGATATTGAATTGCCTTAAATCATTAGTTTAACATATTTAAGTTAATTAACCTTCCTCATCTTACTGAAGTTGACATAAAGCCATAAGTGCATTTGTAAAAATTCGACAATCTTATACTCAGGTATAAAGTCGATTTTCTTGTATGTACACACTTAGCAGTCGATACTGAATTGCCTAAAATTATTAATTTGACATACTTAAGTTAATTAACTTTCTTTATCTTACCGAAGTTGACATAAAGCCATAAAGGCAGTGCATTTGGAAGAATTCGACATTCTTATATTCAGGTATAAAGTCGATTTTCTTGTATATACACACTTAGCAGTCGATATTGAATTGCCTTAAATCATTAATTTAACATATTTAAGTTAATTAACATTCTTCATCTTACTGAAGTTGACATAAAGCCATAACGGCACTGCATTTGAAATAATTCGACAATCTTATATTCAGATATAAAGTCGATTTTCTTGTATATACACACTTAGCAGTCGATATGGAATTGCCTTAAATCAATAATTTAACATACTTAAGTTAATTAACTTTCTTCATCATGCCGAAGTTGACAAAAAGCCATAACGGCAGTGCATTTGGAAGATTTCGGCATTCTTATATTCAGGTATAAAGTCGATGTTCTTCTATATGCACATGTAGCAGTCGATACTGAATTGCCTTAAATCATTAATTTAACATATTTAAGTTAATTAACTTTTTTTGTCTTACTGAAGTTGACATAAAGCCATAACGGCAGTGCATTTGGAAGAACTCGACATTCTTATATTCAGGTATGAAGTCGATGTTCTTGTATATACACATTTAGCAGTCGATATTGAATTGCCTTAAATCATTAATTTACCATATTTAAGTTAGTTAGCTTTCTTCATATTACCGGAGTTGACATAAAGCCATAACGGCAATGCAGTTGGAAGAAATCAAACAATCTTATGTTCAGGTATAAAGTCGACTTTCTTGTGATTGCCCATTTAGCAATCGATATTGAGTTGCTTCAAATCATTAGTTTAACATACTTAAGTTAATTAAACTTCTTCATCTTACCGAAGTTGACATAAAGCCATAACGGCAGTGCATTTGGAAGAATTCGATATTCTTTTGTTCAGGTATGAAGTCAATGTTCTTGTATATACACATTTTGCAGTCGATATTGAATTGCCTTTAATCATTAATTTAACATATTTAAGGTAATTAACTTTCTTCATCTTACTGAAGTTGACATAAAGCCATAACGGCACTGCATTTGGAATAATTCGACAATCTTATATTCAGGTATAAAGTCCGTTTTCTTGTATATACACACTTAGCAGTCGATATGGAATTGCCTTAAATCATTAATTTAACATATTTAAATTAATTAACTTTCTTCATCTTACCGAAGTTGACATAAAGCCATAACGGCAGTACATTTGTTAAAATTCGAC
>NW_026093504.1:0-5522 GCF_024586455.1 Bactrocera neohumeralis | reverse complement strand
GGAAAATCTTTTTTTACCTAAAAAAAAAATTGTGGAATTTTTCCAAATCCCTGCCGTTTTTGCTTTATGGGGGCCTTAAGATGACAAAGGTTTAAATTTTTAACTTTAATATTTTAAAGCTTGTTTTAAAAAATCGTTGGGAATTGCTAAATGTTTAAATCCAGGAAAATCGTTTTTATCCTAAAAAAAAAATTGAAAAATTTTTTCCCAAATGCCGGTTTTGTTTTATGCAAAACTTCTGAAAAAGATGACAAAGGGTTTAAATTTAAATTTTCCCAATATTTTAAAACTAATGTTTTTTAAAATTTTTATTTTTTTTTTTTTCTTTGCTTTTTTTGGAATCCCCCCCTACTTAAGACCTAACAATAAGTTTTCGAATCTTAAACTACTCATTAATTTACCCCCTACTTTGGGGATTATTTTTTTAAACGGGGCCCCAAAAATATTTACGTCTGGGCTGGTTGGTCGTTTCCCGTATTCTTGAGCTCCTGTTCACACGCAATAACGATCTTTTTTAGTTGGTTTTTTAAACCCAAAATTTTCAAGGCATATTTCGGGGCCGTTGCTCTATTTCAGTTCGTGTGGGGAATTTTAAGTCGCATTGGATGTTCTCTTTTCGGATATCCCCGGTGCCCCGGGTGAGGGTCAAGGAAGATTGGGTTAAATTTTTTCGATGTTGCTGCTCTGCGTTGCCCCACAGCTCACCCCCATAGGCCCGGGTTGGTTTTTAAAACAGTGTTGTATATAATGACTTTATACTCCAGACTCAGGGCTGAGCAGAGTTAATAAGCCAGTGCAAAGAACATCCCTTTTAATTTAAAGATAAGTTTTTTTAGCCTCTTTTGGGGTTTTCCCCAAAAGAAAGTCGCCTATCCAGATGGACCCCTAGGTAAGTAACATGTTTTCTTTGTGGTATTTGTACGTTTTCCCAGTGTCAAAGGGGTTTTGCTCTTGTTTGGGGTAAATGTAACGTCTTATTTTTCTCTTTTAATTTATCCCCGGTTTGGAGATTGGGCCAAAATTTAAATATGTTTTCCCTGGGAGCGCTTTTGCATGAATTGGGCCGGGCGACTGATTATTGCGGTTTCGGAAAAAGGGCATAGTCAAGCGGCCCTTTTGGGATATCGGGAAGTGTAAAAAACATATAACTTTGGGGCCCAAAGAACACTGCCTTGGGAACCAGTTTCCCCAATCTTTTGGGCTTGAAAATGTGGTGGTTTTTCATTCAACAAAAAAATTTCGATCAAAAAGTAGGACTTAAAAAATTCTTGGGGGGTTTTTTGGGGAGTAGCGTTTTTTTTTTTGTACATAAGACCATCTTACCATACTCGATCAAAGCCTCCCGCGACATAAAAAATATTGGAACAATTTTCCCCCCTTTTAAAAGGTGGTTCGAATTTCAGTGTGATCCTTTATTTCCGGTCTTTTTCCATGCTTTTCCCCTGAAGCCAAATTGATGAGATGGTATTATGTTGTGGGTTTAAAGATGTTTTTAATGGGGCTAAAAGTTTTTAAAAATAATTTCAATGCACGATAACAAGCTGATGGTCTATGGGGGAGGGTTCTTTTTGTCCCCCAGGTTAGGTATCATCACTATGGATTTTTTTCCATTGGGGAAAGTGAGCTTTTTTTTGTGATTTGAAAAACATACAGATACAGATTTTTTGTTTGGTCTCAATAATCTTTTTTGGGAAAATTTAAAGTCTTTGGGAGGGGGTTTTTCGGGTTTTAAATTTCCCCATAATTTTTTTTGATATCTCTGAATTACAATTTCATTAGTTTCCCCATAAAAAAAGGGACTTTTGGGTGAAAAAATTTTTTTTCCCTGGGTTTGGCGGGAAAAGACTTTTTTTAAATAAGGGGGAAGGTTTTTTGACTTTTCTCACACTCCACCCGTTTGCCATTTTGCAGTTTCTTTTCCTTCTTTTGGGGAAACAAGGGTTTGATTTCTTTACAACGGGTGTTTTTTGTCTATGAACTATGTATCTATGAACCTGCCCCCCCCTTTGTAGGCGTCCCTTTTGTAATCTATTTTTTAAATTTTCCCCTATTAGTTTTTGCTTTTTTTTTTTTCCTTTTTTAGGAGTTGAAATTTTGGGGGTTTTAAAAAGGGTTTATTCAATCTGCGATGGTGTTTTCAATATGACCGGGGTATTTAAATTTGGTTCGAGGTTCTATGTGTGTGCTGGGTGTAATTTTTTTTTACTTTAACCAGTTTTAAAAATTTTTACTGAGCAACCCAAAAAGTTTTTGGGGGAACCATTGAAGGGAAAAGGGGGCGGGAAATGGTTGATGAGAGGTCTGCTATTGTTTCGCAAAATAATAAAGGGTATGAGGGTTTTTTGTCTGCAAATCAATTAAATCTGGCAGCTTTTTTTGGGTCTGGCCCAAATGTAAGCTTTTCCCGGGACACTGGGCCGTTTGTTTCCTTTTTCATATAAGGGCCCTTATTAATTTTTGGCCCTTTAGGATTACCTTAAGGGGAACCCCCGTGAGGGGGTTTCGCGTTATAATCCCCGCCGCAAAAAACCTCCCAACGAGCTGGGAAAACTAAATTTTTTTTTTTCGGATCGGGAAGCGTGGGGGGCAAAAAAGGCGGACAATGTAAAAAGTCACCTTGTTTTTTGGCCCCTTTTATGTTTTAAATAATTCTCAACAAATTTCCCGTTAAATAATTGGGGTTTAATCGACTCCCGATTGGGCCGGGTTCCCCTGTGCCTTTCCATCTGGATGATTCAAAATAAAAGGTTTTCCCCTAAATTTAAAATTGTTTTATTGGTTAGGTGAATTTCTTCAAAAGCATTATATCAATTTCCTTTCGTTGGGAAAATTTTGACAGTTCCAGTTTATGGCCCAAGGGATACCATTTTCATTCCATAAAAAAATTTTGGGGGGCCAATTTTTTTTTGGTTTGGGGTTGAAACCGGTTTCAGCAATGTGTTTTATTTTTTATGAGTTCTTGGTTTTGTTCTATAATGTTTGAAGTTCATCATGCTATGTTTTCATTGACGCTATCATTTTTCGATATTCGATTGATTACCTGATTGAACGTGGGGCCCCTTTTTTCTTTCGGCTCAATGGGGCTCGCTGTTGCTGTTGGTGGGTTTTTCCCCGGGGTGATTTTAGAACCCTTTTAAAAAATACGCCCCTGACGGTTTTTGATGGGGCTTCAAGGGATTCCATTGGGGGACACAAAATTCGGTCATTATGATTGCGTTCGAGAACACGTTGGTTGATCCATTTTTTTGCTCCCAGGCGGACATCCTCGGTTTGAAGTTGTTTCCCCCCCGTTTTCCCCACTTTTTTGTTTGGGTTTTTTTTTTGACGTGCAAATGGAAGAATCATTTTTCTCCCAATTTCAGTAAGAAATTTTTGGTTGACCTTTTTGGGAATTGGTTTCATTTCAAAAAATTTCCAAAAGCGGGTTTTTTTTTCCCCAGATCCCACGATGTACAAATATTTTGGTTTTAAATTTGCACACAATTTTTTTAAATTGTTTGTTTTCTGGTTTTTTAACTCAACTTTGGTTGGCTGTGGGATTTTTTTTTTTTTAAAAAATTTTAAAAATTTTTGGGGTTAAAACCGTGAAAATTTTTAAAAAATTTTGTGGATTTTTCCCTGGGTTCAACCTTTGGGTCAATACCTTTAATAACAACTTTTCAGGCCTTTCCCCACCCAAGTTGATAAGTTAAATTTAATTTTTTTTCATTTAGGTATTTTGACAACGTACCCCAAAGTTCTTTTTCAGATTTTGGGAAATTTTGTTTCCGAAAAGTTTTTTTTAAAAAGCGGAACTATTAAAGGGTTTTTATTCCATAAAAGTTCAGTAAATATTTTAACAAAAAGCGCCAAGTTTTTCTCTTTTTTTAAAATTTAAAATTTGGGGGTGGCTTGGGGGTTTTTTGGCCTTTTTAAGACTTTCAGGGGTTTTTTTCACCGGGCAACGTTGTCACTTAAAAACGCAAATCGTTTGTGTTTATGGGTCAATCCCTTTCCACGGTTTATTTTTTTCTTAGCGTGAAAGGGAAAGTTTGGTCCCTTTTGGTCTTTTATAATTTTTTGGTGTTTGGGTTTTTTTATTTCCGCTTTTGTTGGGATTGTTGCGCTGGACGGTTTTCGCTGGGCGGAGGCCGGGGTGCATCTTGTTCTCGTTGTCTCTGGGCACGGGAAATTTTTTTTTTGGGTCCCTGATGTTATCATTTAGTATGTTTTTTTTTTTTTTTTTATTTTTTTTTTTTTTTTTTTTTTATATTTTTTTTAAATTTTATATATATTTTTAAGCAATTTTATGGTTTTTAAATGTTTAAATGCAGGAAAAAACGGTTTTTATAAATTAAAGTTTAAAATTTTTCCCAATTTTCCCTTTTTGGGTCTTCAAATTTGTTTAAAATGGGAAAGTTAATTCTTTTTTTGAAGATAATGTTTTAAAATCTTATGGTTTTAAAAATTGTCATCAAAAATCTTTTTTAAAATTGAAATTTCATTTCAAAATTTGGGAAAAAATTTGGTTTTTCCCAAATGAATAATTGTGGTTTTTCCAAATACTGGGGTTTTCCCTTTGCGAACTTCTGTTGAAAAAGAAATTTCTTTAATATGTTAAGCTTATTTAAAGCAATAATATGGATTCAAAATGTTTAAATCAGGAAAATCGTTTTTATCCAAATAAAAATTGTAATTTTCCAAATCTTTTAAATTTATCCAACGTAAATGAAAAGGTTTAAATTAAACTTTAATATGGTTTAATAATTTTAAACAACGATATTTTCTAAATTTTTAAAGAAAACCCGTTTAAATTATCTAAATGTAAAATTGTGGAATTTTTTAAATATCCTTTTTTGCTTTTGCGAACTTCTGTAAATGACAAGGTTAATTAATTTTAATATTTTAAAGCTAAAATTTTAAAATTATTTTTTTCAAATGTTTAAATGCAGGAAAATCGGTTTTTACCTAAATGTTGTGGTTTTTTTCCAATCCCTCCTTTAGGGTTTAAAAACTTAATTAAGATGGTGGGGTTAATTAATTATTTAATATTGAACTAATGATTAAATTTGAATTAATTTCTAAATGTTACATAAAAAGTGGTTTTTTATATTTTTATTTTTTTTTGGTCCTTTATGGTTTTTAACTTGGGTAAAATGGGGTTTTTAAAAAACAATATGTGAATAATGATTTAAATAACTGATTTTAAAATTTCAAATTAATAAAAAGTCTTTTTACAAAATTAAAAATTGGGGAAATTTTTTCCAAAATATGCTTTTTAGCTTTATGGAATTTTTTAAGATGGGAAGGTTTTTAATTTAATATGCTCGATAATTTGAACAATGAAAAAGTTAATTAATTAATATTCATTCTTTGATAATTAATATGGTTTTTTTTGTACATTCAAAGAGTCGGGTTTATACCTAAATAAATTGGGGGAATTTCCCCAAAATGAACTCCTTTTTGGTTTTCCCCTTCTTGATACAAGCTAAATTACTTGAATATGACGAAAATAATTTGAAATCGACTGGTAATTAAGAACC
>NW_026093503.1:0-5691 GCF_024586455.1 Bactrocera neohumeralis | reverse complement strand
TGTTAAAGGTAAGACTGTTTTCTTTTATATATCTCATTGTCAAAATTTTTTTATAAAAGTTAATAAGGGATGGTGTTACACTTAAACACTAAATGATGTTACACTTATGTACCATCACCATCCGTGGCAAAGTTCACTACGCCTCTTCTCCAGCGACTTCTCCCCGTTAACCTATCCCTAGTCGGTATTTGGGCAGAGGAAAAACTGAAACGAGTAGTTTCTGCAGCGCAGTCATCCAAGTATTCAGGGCTGTAGTTGAAGAAGGAGAAAAATTCGTCGTGTTCTTGTTCGAATTCCGTGACCTGTTAGCTTCCCTGAGCCTTAGAGCGCACTTCGCAGCAATGCACCTGTCGGCAATATCCACAGATTCAATTCAATATTTTCATATCATTTAAGGACCTATAGTGCAAGATTTATGTAATTGATAACAAACTGTCAAATCACTGTAAATTTTGTTTGTAAATATTATTAAAATAGCTATAAATTGTAAAATATAGATCCAATAGCTTTCATGGAATTTGACTTCGTTGTGAAATATAAAAGAAGCTTTTGTGTTGTTTCCCCATTTATTTTAATTAGCTTAAATTTTTAAGAGCATACCTAAAGCGTAAGTCAAACAAAATATATAGATTTAAAAACTAAATATATTAAGCATGTAAAGCAATTCAGCATACAACCTGATTTTCATAAAAACATTCTAGAGTTTAACTAAGTTAATCACTGTCTTGGAAAAGTTGTAAGAGTAAGCAAATACATATCTATATATGTATATAGGTTGCAAGATAATGCGCATATATGTATGTAAATATATAGTACACGTATATGACAGTGTATAATTATATATACAAGTACATATATAATGTTTATATTAGATCTTATGTAGGTAACCTGATATGCCAATTAATATAATTATTACGCAGTTAGATTTTATTCTCACAGTTGTTAAAGTGTTTTTTTCGTTCGAGGATGCCAAATACATAATAAATTAATTTTCGAATAGGGCAGTGTATACATCTTTTAGCATCGTTAAATTATTATTGTGCTATTTATATATGTTTGTAAATATAAATACATAATAATTTGCTTGTTCGGAGCAATGTTAGTTCCATTATCGCCATGATATACATACTTATGTATTTACGTAAAAGTATACGTATGTACTACAGATGTGCATCTTAGACATATGTAAGTAGGTATTGGAAGTTTTTTAAAATACCAGAAGTAAGTCGATATTTATCAAACATTGTTACGTGGTTGCGATGGAAAAAGAGAGTGATTTATATGATAAATATACTTATTTGAACTAACATTTCGGTTTATATTTTTAGTTTTCGTTTCTTTCTAAAACTAGGTAATTAGTTACATTTTTATTGATTTTTATTCAGTCGACATTAATAGAGAAAGCACTGAAAGTCTCACTCTTTTTACCAATTGCTTTTGCTTGATATTGACCCACGTCATCCATGGAACAATTTTCAAGAACAAATTTATAACGATTACCGTCTTTGATGAAGCTATACTTTGTGCTGTTTTCATTTATTGGCTTGCCATCCTTGAGCCATGTTATCTGTAATGGCTCAACCTGGGTTTCACAAACGAAATCACATCTTTCACCTACCGGAACTGTTACTGAACTTGGAAACTTTACAAATATGGGTTGCTTGGGTTCTTCGCCAGGTACGAGTACGTTTATAGTGCAAGTGCTAAACGATTCGCCTACATCGTTGAATGCCTCACATGTGTACGTCCCGCCATCTTCTGGAAATATTTCAGCTATTTGTAACTTATAAATATTAGCCTCGTTGGTGTATTGGAAGTCTTTGCTTGGTTTGATCTCCTTGTTGTTGTGCAGCCAAACTACGTCGAAATGTTCAGCGCCTATAATACGGCATGCTAGTGTTACCATCTCACCATCTTTCACAAAACGTGACTCCAGGTGGCTAACAATTTTTGGTGGTTTGGAACTGCTTATCTGTCGTTTACTGGCATTTTTATCTAAAGCTGTTGAAATAAATATTATATTGAATGTAGATGTCGAAATTAAACAAGTTTTTGTAAACGTTTGCGAACGTTTGACATTTCCATCGTATTTAGGCTTATCTTATTATAATGCATTCAAGTCTTTGTTTTCTACTTACGTTTAACAGTTAACTTGCATTTAGTTTCAACAGCGCTAATAGAATTCGTAGCAGTGCATGTAAATATGCCTTCATCTTCTGGGAAAATTTCATGTATAGTAAGCGTTGCTACCCCATTTTTGTATTTTAAGTCCATAATATCTGATGATGAAATAAGCTTGCCGTTTTTAGCCCACGTTATCTGTGGCTCAGGGTCTCCTTTAACATGACAAGCTAAAAACAACTTATCACCGTCATTTATAGAAAGATCTTGTAGCAACTTCGTGAACACGGGCTTACACATAAGTGCATCATCAGGAGGCACTAAAAGTATTTTTAATTTAATAATTATTATATCCAAACGGTAAATAATAAACTCACAAATTAGCTCTTTGGTAGCGCTGCGAGATCTAGATGGACTTCCTAACGTATTTAAACTGTTGCTGTTATATTTCTTTTTATTGCTGGTACTGGTAGAGTTGATGGAGCTTGAATTGTGAATGTTGACCTGAAATATGTATGTATGTATGTATATAGTTTATTTGCGGTTGCGAAATCAAATTACATCATAATAACGTTTGTAAAAGTGGCGGAGGGTTTTTTTAAAAGGCAGATCGATAGGGACAGCAAATGACGAAATATTCATTCTTGCTCTCAACGGGTCGAAATTATTAAAATTTACTACTGAAATTCGGAGAGCGGATTTTTTAATAAGAGAGCTATAAAAGTTTTTTTATTATAATAAAACAAAAACGGTTTGGGATATCAATGAAATTCTATTCCTGTGAAAGTACATTCGTACGTAGTTCATGAGACAACATTGCATTCCGAAAAAAATACGGTTTTTAACGGGTACGGGTTCAGGGTCTGGACTTCTGCAAGCGTGTCCATGGTAGCCATGTTAACGAAATCGAGTTCCTATGGTTAATGATCCGATCTGAACAATTTGTTCGGCGAATGTACCGTTGCCTTAAGCAGTATTGTGAAATAAAAAAGTTTTCTTTTCAAGAACTTGATTCCGATCATACGGTTTGTCCGACGATTACCTAGGACAGCAATCCATGTCGCATTTCGTGAGAGATCTCGTCAAATAAAAACAAGAACGTGTTTCCCGCTGTTTAGTTTGTATGACAGCTGTATGCTAGAGCGGTCCCGATGAATGATTAGGTTCTTGGGAAGAAAAGGTCGTGTTCAGAATTTCAGATCGATATCTCAAAATCTAAGGAACTATTTCACATTCATAGCTCACGACTAAGAGAGAGTACGCGTACAATACAACGGCGCGCCGTTGATGTTGGTCTTTTTAGCTTCCGTGCAGTAAAAAAATCTTATATTTCCAAAAAAACAAAGCACCTTTGGAATTTGAAACTGCATATAAATTGGTCTGAAGAGCAATGGAAGCCGATATTGTTTTCAGATGAGTCCAAATTTAATTTGCAGAACTTAGATGGAATGACAGGTATACGAAGACCAACATGAAGCGTTTAGAGTGTCGATATTTGCAGGGTGCAGTAAAGCATGGTAGGGTAATATAATGGTGTGGGAATGCTTTTCTGGTCAGGGTGTAGGACCAATTTACAGAATAGAAGGGAACATGGATGGGTTCCAATATAAAAATATACTGCCAACCCAAATGTTTCCTCACGCTATCCAAAAAATGCTGCCTGATTGGCAGTTTCAACATGTCAATGCACATCCTCAATGTTGTGAAGGATTGATTTTTGGAATAATAAGTTTATGTTATAAGATGGTCCGACCAGTTTCGTGACATGAATCCGATTAAAAACTTATGGGAAATTGTCAACAGGCAAATTAAAGAGGAACAGGTCCACGGTTATAAAAACAAGCTACTTGATGTATTAAAACGAGCCGAGAATGGAATAAATGATTCACATATTAGTAATTAAATTTCATTTATGCCTAAAAGATGTGTTGCAATCAAAAAAAAATAATGGCTACTCAGTAAAATATTAATTTAAAACTAATTTATTTTCATATTTAGCTAAAGTCCAATGAGTTATGTCGCACGAATTTTTTACTTTTTTCCCTTCTGTTATAATTTATAAATTTTACATAAAAGTTAAAAAATATTATTGCATTGTTTCTTAATATAGAATATGTGATCTATCTATTGCAAAAAAAATTATTCTTCTAATGCATCTATGTAAAAAGTTATGACGGAACATGTGTGAGACTCGAGTTAGTCCAATGAGTTTTGTCCGACACTGTATATACAGAGATACTGATATGGTTAAAACGTGCACACTTGCCTCAGACCAAGATTTTGGATAGATACTCATATTAAATATAACCTCCACGCATCTGGTGAATAGTTAACTTAAATGTTCAATACTATCAACTTGTTATAAGTGCATCTAGTGTTTAACAAAATGTTCCATAATTTAGTTGAAAATTACCTGGCTGGTGGAAGAGTAATTTGTACTCTGTTGTACAGCAGAAGAAGAGCCGTTGTATTGATTCAAGGAGGAGCTGGATGTGAATTTACGGATCGTGTTGATGGGTGACGGAGCTGGCTTCAGTGGGTGTTCTATATACTTCCGATCTATTACCGCACGTTAGAAGAGACACATTAATGCAAATTTTATTAAATATGAGACGTTCAATTTTTTAAAACGAATATTAATCAGTATTGAATTTACTCAAATGACTTCGTGTCAACGTACAAATTAGAATTAATAAATTTATTACGTAAAAATATTTTTTATTTGTAATAAAGTTAAAAATATACATAATTTAAGAATAAGTTTATTGGATATGCGGCAAGTTTGGTTAAATGGATTGAAATTAATTAATTAGTTAATATTACTAATAATTATAAACATATATACAGTCCTGTTCGAAAAAAAACGTACAGTTAAATTATACGTATTTAAAGCTCCATAACTTGAGTATGAATCCTTTTAGCGGCAAGTAGCTTTTTTTGTGTATAAATACAACAGTTTTGAATATATTTGTATCATCACTAAACCAAAAAGTGAAATAGTTGACTCATGACAGGTGTTTATATAAAAAATATGTCAACGTCGACGCAAATCGGTGATGTTGTTAATGCAAAAATTGGCGCACTATCCACCAGAAATTGTCCGTACGTCAAATTGCTGATAAAGTAGGATTCAGCAAATCATCTGTTGCCAATTTTTAAGGAAAGTTATAGAATTGGGTATGTATCGATTAAATCCTGCATAAATACACAAACACTGTTCATGACATGTATACGTGATAAAATTTACCAATGAAGGAATAGTGTTATTTTTTTGTACATGTCTTTTACATTATGTTCAGACCTAAAATATATTTCTTTAAATCAAAATTTATTGTTTCACAACATTAACGATACTGTTTTTTTTAAGATGGACAATTGAAGGGGGAATTTGGGGGTGCAAAATTAAAAACAGTTGTGAGGGAAATAAAACAAAATTTAAAAATTCATTTGGGGTAACACCAATTGAAATTACTAACAATTAGTAAAATTTTTAAGATTGTAAAAATAAAATTAAAAAAAACAGATTTTTTTTTAAAATTTTATTTTTTAACAATTTTTAAATTGATTTAA
>NW_026093502.1:0-5293 GCF_024586455.1 Bactrocera neohumeralis | reverse complement strand
AAAATATGTTCAAGTTTTCTTTAGAATAAAATTTTTTATTTTTTTTTAGACACCCAGGACTTCCCTCTCTCATCCGATCATTTAAAACATATATAAGTATAAAAACTCTATAAAATGATTATTTTGGGTGACAAAATAATAGTATAAAATGTCGGTTTATTTAAATCTCAAATTGGACAATCGAAAAATTTTTAATAAAAAAAAATTAAGAATTTTAAATACAAATTTTTAATAATCTATATTATGTATATAAGAAAATTTTAAAATTAACCATTTATAACTCAAAAAAGTAACATTTGCCTAAAATTATAAGGGTGCTTAGAACCGGGAAAGGAATAATTATTTTTTTATGTTAAAATTTAATACAATTCATAAATACAAAAATTATATTTTAATTTTTTAAAACATAAAATTTAATACAATTATAAATAAAAAATTATTTTTTAAAACATAACTTCGTTCAAATTTTTGGGGATAAATTTGAAAATGTTTGGGTTTCCCAAAAAATTATATTTTCTTAAACAAAGTAATTTTAAAATTAGAAATCATATACATAGAGGGACGATCAGCCAGTTAAACGGGGATGGGTCTCTAATTAAAAAAAATTTTTAAATTTAAAATTTAAATTTTTGTAAAAAACTCTTTTTGGGGATACAACAATTAAAATTTTCAAAATCTTGTAAACCTCAGCGGGGTTGGGGTTTCAGCGTCTTCAGCTTTTTTTGAATTTTTGGGTTTTCGACTAATTTTTAAAGCGTTCCCTAGATTTTTTTTCTAAATATATTGCTAAACACTCCTTTGTCACCCACCCCCGAGGGTTTTTGAAAGCCCTGGACATTTGGAAATTTGCTTGAAAGGCTTCATACCGGTCATTAATGAAAATATGTGGGGTCGATCCCCAGATTTGAGATCCCTGTTATCTCTCTTCCAAAAACTTTCAACTTTTTATTCTTTTACATCTATTTATCAACGATTCCGTAAATTGCTTCACATAAACATAAAACAATTTATATGAAAAAAAAATATGCCCTTTGAATTTTCCCCAAAATTTAAAATATATAAAAATTTAAAAAATGAAACCCCTTTTTGTATGCCCCTTTCCATTTGAAGGATATTAGTCCTTCATTTAAAAAAGAAAAAGTTTTATTTGGGGTGAAAAATGTGATGGATTTTAAAATTGAATATTATATATAAATTATGCAAGAATTAAAATACAAATTGGTCAAATAGTTGTTGGGGGGGGAAGGGATTAATTTAAAAAGTGAGCATATTTTTAAAATATATCCCCAACCAATTCATATGGTATATCGTCATCAAGGACGAGGAAAGGCAAAATTTTTTTGCAAATCACCTAGAAAAAGGTATTTCAACCTAATTTCCCAAAAAAAGAAAACCCAACCCTTTGGGAGTCCCCTGGAGTTTTTTTAGGACTTCAGGAAGAATTAAATATATTCTTGAGATCCCCCAAACCCTTTGGCTAATGTTTGGAATTTTATCCCCTTAAAAGAAGACATATGCCTGCTTACTAAGGAAAACGTATCACCAAAACAGTTCAACCCGCTGAGCGTGTCTATTTTTTTAAATAAATTTAAGATTTTATAATTTATTGTTGGGGGGTTTAAAAAAGGAGATTCAATAAAAAAGAAAGGATAGGGGGGACAAAAAAAAATATTTACTCTAAAAAAATTCTGACTTTTTACGTCAAACTACGTAAGTAAAAGGAGTGGGGGGTTAATATCCCGTTTCACTGATTTTTTTTTTTTCTAAACTCAGGCGGGACGAAATTAGCGAGCTAGAAGAAATTATTTACGACTTCGAAGTTCTGACCGTCAACAGTGACGTGGAAGCCAATTCGTGAATGCGACAACTGTTTGTGTGATGACAGGAGATATTTCATCTTGCCTTCGTTCACTACCAGACCCATTTGCCTCGCTTCCTTGTCCTTTCTGGAGGAAGTAGAACTAACGGCGTGGTTGAAGCGGCGTGGTTGAAGCCAATGATATCAATATCATCGACGTACGCCAGCAGCTGTACATTCTTATAGAATATTGTAAGTACATTCTCTATTTAACTCATGGAAGCTCAGTATATTCTCCAGCAATAGACTGAAGAAGTCACACGATAGAAATCTCTTGTCTGAAACCTCTCTTTGGTGGTGAATGGCACGGAGAGGTCCTCTCCGATCCTGACAAAGCTGTGGCTTGCCAACGTCAGCTTATACAGTCGTATACGCTTCTTGCGTCAGACATAGCGGCATGGCGGCTTTGGAATTGACGAAGAAGTGGTGTGTGTCGATCTTTCTTCACGGGTCTTTTCTAAGTCTCTATGCATGATGAAAAATCTAGTCGATAGTAGATTTTTCAGGTCTAAAGCCACACTGATAAAGTCCAAAGGGTTTAGCCTTTCACACACTACGCTCAATAAAACCTTATATACGATATTAAAAGAGGCTTATCCCACGGTAATTGGCACAGATTGTGGACCCCAAATTTGTGGATTGGGCAGAGCACACATGCATCTTGTCAGTCGTATTTAAATAATAGCTTGGCCGGCTTTCCATCGGCCTCTGCCGCTTTGTTATTCTTTCAGGCTATCATTTCATCTATTTCATCGTCATCGATTTGGGAATCGGGTTCCCCATCTCCAGATGCTTAACTTTCATTGACGTTCAGCAGCCCTGTTGGCCAGATCCCCCAAGCTATGCATACTTATGCATTTCGACCTCTTTGTTTTTTGTCTTCAAATGCGTCTCGGTATTCATCCCACTCCACCCGTGTTGTCCTCATCGTAACAGCTGTTCTTTTCCGACCTTTACGAAAACCACTATTTCCCTTTGGTCGAGTAAGGAGTTTGAAATGCCTTCATTCTACGGAAGGATGTTAGTATGGAGAATTTAACTACATCAACTCATTAGAAAATTTGTACATATGTATATTATTATTATACAAAAATATCTACTCTAAATCGATCTGACTGATAGGGATTGGCATAATCGTCATGGAAAGAAAAATCAAAAGTAATCGTCAAGTAATGCGTATATTGAATTTATATGAAATAAGGCTCAACAGAATTCTGGTCCCTACAAATTGTGAGAATACTTAGTGTAGGTTAGCACCAACATCAGTGTTACCCTACTTGTTATTTATATATTTTATTGCATATAATAATCGGAAATGTTTAGGTGCAAGAATTGTGCATTTTCCGTCCAATAAATACAATACAATAAATTTCCGTATGTCGATTCCATATTGATAAAATCGGCGAATCAAGCGCTGGATAAGAGCGTAGATTAGATTAATCGATAGATTCATGCAGCTGGCAAATTAACTAGAAACTTGGCGGTCTTCGCTTATCAATCAAGCTAACTCACTTCCGCAGGTTATAGTTTTTATGGTTCAAATAATTTACATTTCTAGCATCGAACATGAACATGAACATATTTCATAGTTGTTTCATTAATACATTACATAGAATTTATAAAACTTAAAATATATTTAGATGGAGTTGTATCTAACATTCTTACCAGGAAACATTTATTCAATAGCCATATATAATATCATACATTAGAGTTGGGTAGATTATGCGTTACCTGGCACAAAAGAGAGGTTGTGTTTGCAAATGAACGCACCTCGGAACATTACATCGCTCAAAAATGAAGCCGAAAAAACTACAAAGTACTATAACCAAGCTATAAATTGAAATAGAAGATAGAAAAACAATTGAGGTTTTGCAATTGCGAAACGAATTAAGATACAAAATGGTACTTTACTGGAACAGTAGCAGCATCTGTAGTTTTGAAACTTTTTAAAAATGGTTGTAGTTCTTCCTCCTAATCCAGCTTCGGTGGGAATAATGTCGGGTACCCCACTGACGGTGATAATCGCGGGTGAACAGTACTCACGTCCACTTCTATGTAAAATGTTGAGTTGAAAACTGCAAAATGCACAAGCTCAGTCACCTTAAAATATGCTAGAAGCAATACATTTCAGCATTAAGATGGCACGAAGTGACTTCACAAGACCCAGTAAAATTGGTATGGCACCGCCTGCCTTTAGCTGAAAACTTATACCTCGGAAATATTAACCAGTTTTAACTAAGTTCGGTGTATATAACATATAAAACTTAATTTGAGGTCCATCTGATTCTTCACTGCAGTAAACAGATTAAGCACTAATAAAGATATTAGAATAATAAAACCACACATATGCGATCAAGGTATAACTACACGTTTAAAAACAGACGAATTCGGACAATAACTATCAATCCTCCTAGATACCGAATGTGTACCTGAAAGTGTTACAGGTTTTTTACCAAATTGTAACATATATAAAGACATTTTCTGCAATCATGTGCCGTGCAGCCAAAAAATTGATAAAATTAGATCATTCTATTCCGCAGAGCCCATATATTTAATATAAGTTATCTTATATAAAAGAATTCTTTTAAAATAGTGTTTTAATAAAACTTAAAAGGTCACGATACATCTGTCCTAGTATAAAATATAATTATTTCTAACTTGATTGATTTACTATCGTATATATCAGTCAAATAACCACCACTTCAAGTTTCGAAAACATTGACCCTTTAATTATTTTCGGGACGAACGGAGATAAAAAAGAAGTCATACGGAGCCAAGCTTCAGGTCTAGACGCGGGATGACTCCATCACTTCAAGGTTTGAGTGCTGAAAAAATTAAATTGTTTCAGTCGATTTTTGCGAGCTCGCCTTTTATAGTGGTGAAGAGAGCCCGTCTTGGCGGTTGGTTTTTCTGATTTCTTGAAAGAGAAAGTTGGCAACAGATTGTTGTGTATCACTCAACATTTACTGTTATGAGTTGTTTAGTTGTATATATAGTTACGATATAACGTCTTGGAGCATCTATGGCCTCGACTGACTTCACCATACTACTGGGATAAACACTGCTCTTAAGGTCTTGTACAAAACTAATCAGATCAGATTACTTTTAGACTGACCATTATTCACAGTGGAGCCATTAACACCTTCCCTCACATATTTCTCTTATTCTTGTATACTGTAACGTGGCAGTTAAACTTACTACATAAAGAATAGACCCTGACATATCTACATATGTCCAGCGTACAATCCACTTAAAAAATTAAATTTATTCATATTTTGTGTGTATTTTTTGTACACTTGGTGGTAGTGAGCCTTCGCATCTTCGACGGACAAACCGGCTTTTCCTTAAGAGTTCCACAAGGCCCCGGACGGGATCTTCTTCGGTATTGCAATCACCAAATTGCTGTTATTTAAAACCGTAAAAATTCCAAAAACT
>NW_026093501.1:0-5126 GCF_024586455.1 Bactrocera neohumeralis | reverse complement strand
TGGTCTTAGGTTAGACGCACCAACGTTTTTTTTTAATAAATTGTTATATTTATAATCATGCTTGTTCTTATTGTCCAAAATGCTTTTCTTGTCGAAGTTCGAATCTTGTCCAAAAAATATTTGCTCATAGTTGGTTGATTTGCGAAAAAATAACTGTAAATTCGAAGATTCCAGAAATGTCTATGGCAATCACGTGCGCTTGCGATTGGTCATTGAAATAGACGCACTTTATATTTCGTTGTCTTGCGTAAACAAGTGCACTTTTTGTTATTAAGAAAGTAGTAAAAATAAACAAATAAATTGTTTTCGAGCTATATTTAAAGTAATAATGGGAAAAGCTACTATTCTGAGCTTATTGGAACGTGAAAAAGTAGACTTTTTTCACTCCCAAGGGCTATCCAATCGAAACATCGCCAAACAGATAAAACGCAGCTCCAGAACCGTTGATAGATATTTAAAGGATCCAGAGGAATATGGAAAAAACTTTAAAGGAAAAAAGAAAGCGCTATCTGAACGATCAGTACGCAAAATTGTTAGAATTGCTTCAAATTCGACTAAGTCTGCAGCTAAGATTAAGGAACTAGCCGGAGTAAAAGCAAGCCTTTCAACTGTTCAGCGTACAATTAGAAATGCAAAACACCTAAAGCGTTTAAAAATCAAGAAAAAACCACCTCTGAATGAACTACGCAAAGAAAAACGGCTTCGATTCGCGAAAGAATACATGACATGGACTGTTCAATCTGGCACGCGACTTAATGATTGGCGTTCAGTGGTCTTTACTGATGAAAAACGTTTTAATTTAGATGGCCCTGATGGCTTTCAATACTATTATCACGATTTGCGGAAAGATGAGTTATATTTAAGTCGCCACCATAGCCGAGAAGGTGGTGTCATGGTGTGGGGTGCCATCACGTTTTATGGAACGATTGACTTGGTTTTTATCGATCAGAAGATGAACGGCGCTCGCTTCAAAACATTATTGGAGTCCGTATTTCCACAATTAAGAGATCTCTTTGGACCAATTCCTTGGATTTTTCAACAAGACAATGCTCCCATTCATAACGCTCGGGTAGTAAAGTCGTTTATTTCGAGTCAAAACGTTAATGTCATGACCTGGCCACCATATTCTCCAGATCTGAACATAATTGAAAATGTTTGGGGCTGGCTAACACGGAAGGTATACGAAGGAGGAAAGCAATACGGAGATAAGGAAACATTAACTGCAGCTATTAGAGATGCTTGGAGGGAAATTTCCTTGAGCTACATAGATTCTCTGTATCATTCTATGAATGACCGGATATATGAAGTTATTACCAACAAAGGAGGAAGTACTCATTACTGAAATTATTATTTCTTTATTTCTAATAAACCAAATAGTTATAGGAACTAAAAATTTAAGTTAAAAAAAAATTTATTTTCTTATAAAAAATTTAAAAGCGTATGTGCGTCTATTCTAATGACCAAGAAAAAGGCACCTTTTTTGAGTTACTTTAAGAAAATGTTTGAAAAACACAATTTTGTTAAGCGTGAATAAATATTTGAATACTATATTTATATTATCATTAATTTATCCATGTTTTTGCATTTCAACTTTTTTTCAATCATCATTAAAATAATAAATATTTAAACAATTGTAATGCAATTAAACGTGCGTCTAACCTATTGACCATCTGGTGACAAAAAGCCCTCGATCCCGATCGCGCATGCAGTAAACACGAAGGAAACATACGAGGTAATGGAGAAATTTTTAAAATTCATCAAATATGAAGAGCATGATTGGAAAATATGTGCCGATCTTAAAGTCGTTGGAATGTTAAGCGGTCTACAAAGTGGCTACACAAAACACTGCTGCTTTCTCTGCAAATGGGATAGCCGAGCTCGTAAAGACCACTATTGCATTAAGGATTGGCCGGAAAGAGTTGAATTTACAATTGGTGTGGATAATATCAAATACGTCCCACTTGTAAAGAAGGAAAAAATCATTCTTCCGCCATTGCACATCAAACTCAGCCTCATTAAAAATTTTGTTAAGGCGTTGGACAAAGAAGGCAAAGCATTCAATTATTTGCAAAATTTTTTCCCAAATATTTCCCAGGCCAAGATAAAAGAAGGTACAGTAAACTCTCGAAAAGTAATGACAAAGGTGTAAGTGGTAAACGGTTGGCATTTGATTATGGTGTTTGTGAAGCAACAATAACAAAAATTAAGAAGAAGAGATTTGAAATTTTAGAAGCAGTTTCAATTTCATATGGTGATTTACACAGGAAAACACTGCATAAACCAGAATTTATTGAGCTGGAACAAAAAATTTATGCTTGGTTTTTGATGCAAAGACAACATAATTTTAATGTTAATGGCGCAATGTTAAAATCAATTGATAAGACGGAGTTTGCAAGACTTTACCCACAAAAACAGTTCTCTGTGGCTAGATGAGTTAGCGTCAACCCTCCCCCCCTCAACACACGTGCCTGGACGATAACTCATGACATCAACACGATCCACACATGAAGACCACACACGAATACATCACATATGAAGACAAAGCAAATGGCAACACCACCGTTATGCAGCGTACTCGCCATTCAGCAGCCCTTAAAAAGATCAGCAGTAACGAGCAACGGCCCCTTTTTTTTGCGATTCCCGTTCGTGGCGACAAGACATTTTTTTCTCCGGCGGTCTACAAGTGTGAAGCGAGTGACGACAGCAACGTTTTTTATACAAGTGAACTTTTTTAAAATAAAACCGCATACAAGTGTTTTCCAATCTTTCAACTAAAAGCGCATAAAAGTGTCTTTTTCCAACTAAATATTTCAACTAAAAGCGCATAAAGGTGTCTTCGGATTTGCAACTACAAGTGCACAAAAGTGTTCTCCAATATTCTTCAAATAAAACCGCATAAAAGTGTTTTCCAATATTTTTAATAAAACCGCATAAAAGTGTTTTCAAATTTTCAAATACATACGTTCAAAAGTGGTTGCTGCTAAATTCTCATTTTCATATACATACGTTCAAAGTGCGTGCTGATAATTTCCTAAATCCATATATACGTTCGAAAGTGTTTGCGGATCAGTTCCTAAATACATACATACGTGCACAAGTGGCTTACAAACCACCCACAACTGGTGGTTACTAACGGAAGTCAAAGGTGTCGGAATAATTGGACGTCTGGAAGAGGCTACATAAGCAAGTGAGTAGACACTCTGCAAGTGATGGATGGCTGACAAACTTTAAGAAACGATATGGGATTCGCAATCTTAAAATTTGTGGTGAAATACTTTCGAGTGACACAACAGAAATAACTCCTTTTATTCACAAGTTACGGGCCACAATGGATGAAATGGGGATAACCGAGGCACAGTTATACAATGCGGATGAGTCTGGTCTCTTTTACCGTATGCTGCCAGATCGCACATTCGTAGCAGCAACTGAAAAGACTGCACCTGGCCAAAAAATACTAAAAGAAAGGATAACATTTAAAATTTAAAAAACATCTTTTGTTTTAAAATTTTTTCCTTGCCAAAGTTTATTTTTTTTTTAATTTTTTCATAAAAAAATTTAAAAACACGAAGTGATTAATCAATTTCTCAGAAATTATAAAGCCTATGGAAAAATGGAGTCGACAATATTTTTAGGAAATTTCATTCACTTTTATTTTCTATAATTTGCAGTAAGATTGCTCAACTGATCAGTGAGATATATATGATTAAATGAAGACACCTTTTTTTTTGGTCGAATAACGGTAAATTGCAAATATCTCAAAAACGTATCCATAAAAAAAAATTTACTCGATTTTCGAAATCAGCGAGCGATTCCACATACAAATTGGATAGTGGCGTTCATGGAACATTTTTGCTGTAAACCAGTGTAATCATCGCCTTAATTTTCGGGAAGAATCTTCTGATGAAACAAAAAGAAGATGAACCCAATAAACTGTCGCTACCGGCAATAGAAGGACTCAACCAAATTTTCAATACAACTAAAGATTCAAACGAGGACGTTTGAATTTCAAGAGGGGACTAGTTAGCACCCCATACATTCAAAACGTATCATATGATGCATTAATATCATATGATACAAAGTAATATAATATGACACCACTAAATCGCTGAGAGCGCGACACGTGTAGTGGCAACCTGTGGGAAGCGCCATAGATAACTTGATCAGAATCTCTTTTCTTGCTCTCTCGCTTGTCAGCTGGCAGGGCACCCTGATCTGTTTTCTGAGCTGGCAACAAAACACAATCAAGGTGCCGTCAACCAGCAGTTAGTGAAAAAGGCGGGATGCCAGAAAAGCAGCGCAATAATTCCTTGACGAAATTAGTGTGAAATGAAACTGTGCGAACATATTTTGGCAAAATAAATGTTTATGTAAATTAATTAATGATTTTGCATTTTAACATTTATATATGTATGCATTTTCAAAGTGTTTAATTTACAGACCGATTCCAAATTATCAAAATAATGTTTATTTATCAAGATTTTTATCAAGCCAAAAGCTTTTTGTTATTCTGTGCAAATATTGATAAAACTTAACCCTTTCGTCCCGAGTGGTACACATATTTACCAGCGCAATTTTAAATACCCTTAAAGTCTTAAATTGCTCTAAAAACGGTATAAAATTATACCAGCCGGTAACTCTAAATATTTTTGAAAGTATGGCAGGCGTAAGTTTTACAGTTTGTCTCTTATCCACGTGTTACCGGAGCTGAATGTGTAATTGCAAGTGATTTTTAGTAAAAAGAGGGCGAATCAGAAGTTACATTATAAACATTTGTTTTATTTCCGTACACGAAACTTAGAGGAACATAGGTAAATATGAAAAAGGTTTTATTTGAAGCAGGTGTATATATTATATGCACTTTTATATCGTGGTACATATATGTACCAGCAGTATTTTTACTGGTATTTATATGTACCAACAGGTGCGTACACGTTTATGTTTATTCCAGGACTAAAATGTCGAAAAAATCTTTGAGCCAAAAGGAGTTAGAGAGAGTGGTTGAAAGTCTGTCGGATTTTTCTGCGGGTTCATCTGACGAATATGAGCCTAGTGAAGATGAAACAGATTCATCATTTGAAGATAGTGAAGAAGAAACTGCATCAGAAAATGAGAATGAGTGTGAATAT
>NW_026093500.1:0-4857 GCF_024586455.1 Bactrocera neohumeralis | reverse complement strand
GGTTCACTATTTAGAAACATGAAATCAAGGGCCTTTTATCCTACGACTACAGACTGCTGTACGATCAATTTGCAGGTGTTCTGGAGTTCAGGCTCCACGTCGCAAAATCGGTCCATGCTATGTAAGTGCTTTTGAGCTTACAATGGCAGCTGTGGAAGGCGACAAGTAGCCTGAATTTGTCACTTGAGAGGTTGATTACATTTTAAACCTTTTAAGATTGTGACCACCATTTAACAACCGCAATGAAAGTTTCAGGTTCTACCATATTAGTGGATGCTGCGGAGCGGGCAATCTCATCAGCCTGTTCATTCCTTTATACATTTGTGACTGGGCACCAAGAAAAGATGCACTTTATTATTATCTGATAGACTGTAAAGCCATTCTATACGCTCATGCATCAATAGCGCTTGCTATTAAGCATATTGTATGCAGAGACCGCTTTTAGTGCCGCTTGACTGCCACTGAATATATCTCTACGCACCGACTTATAGCAAGACCTTTGCTTGGGAATATGCTCGAAGAACTACCGATAGATATGGAGAGTTTGGTGCGTGGTCCTGCGACACCTGCACCAATTTCCTCCGACGTTTTCGACCTGTCAGTATACCGTTTGATTGTACTATCCCCTAAGCCGTAACACCACTTTTAATTAAACGAATGGATGAGCAATTTCAAGTCAAAGTCATCCATCGCAATACAACACTTCAGAAATAAGTAAAATATGTAATTTTCCGTTTATTAATGCACTATTAACTAATGAGACAATCAAGACTTAATTGATAATAAAGCTGTTATTCGTGAAACCGCGTATGTTCCTACTTATGCAGCTAGAAACGCCAGAGCTTGGATATTAATCGCCAGAGCTGCACAAAGTAGAATCATTCGCGGCTTCAACATTAGGATGACCACTAATGAAAATGTGGATAGATGCCGTAAAATCTTGAGTATACCACAAATTTGTTGGGGCGGCTCGGCTAATATCAATTCAACCCGATTTGCCTGGTTCGTAAAGGGTAGTAATGCTGGAAGCCGGACAGTGGAGGAGAAAGTGTCAAGTTGTTTCCATTTTATCTTCTTCCATGCAACTCTGATAATTTGCGTTTTCTACAAGTTTTCTAAGTAATAGACTCTATTAACAAAAAATATATCAATCTCTCGTTCGCGATATCGTTTACTTTGTATTAATTTTCAATAAGAAAAATTTTATCAAATTAAATCTTGCTGTTGGTCACAAATGTCTCACACGAAATTTCTATTCAGTTAAACATTTTTTTCTTTTTAGCTTCACCCTCATATTGGACCGAAAATTAACTCCACTCGTAATTAAATCAAAATAATGCAAATTTTTCGTTTTTGCTTTTAAAACAAAATGAAAAGGGAAAAAATTATAATCGGATTTCGAAAGCTTACTTATGTACTTAAATATTATTAACGGAAATATTAATTTTCATTCATTTGGACAAGTTAGACCAACAAAAAAAAAATATAGCATTAAGGTAATTAAAGATTAAACGTCAACCGAAATTTTGCAAAAAGCAGAAAAAAGAAAAGAAAACTCAGAAACTAAATTGATGAAATGAATTTAAAGGCAGTTACTGCCAAGCTATAATGCCCTTCACAACAAAAACTCAGTTTGTAATGCAGCTATATGCTATAGTAATCTGAACTAAACTCTCTTTTCGGAGATTGTAGGATTGTACTTATCAGACAATGATACATTTTTATTAAGATATCTTTTCAAATAAAAAGTTGTTTATAGAAGAACTTAATCCTGATCAGTCAGTTAGTATTGTGGCAATTGTAACCTGTAGTGCTCCGATACCAGCGGCTTCGAAAAACGAGCAGCTTCTTGAGAAGAAAAGAACGTGTCCCAAATTTCGGATTTTTATGCCAAAAAATGATGATCTAGTTTGCTTATGCATATACATATATAAGGGGATACTGATAGACATAACCGAAGCGACTTAGCTCATCATACTGATAGTTTCTGTATATAATACCTACATAGCTATATACTTTTTATGGACTCCGACGTATAATCAAACTTAATTTCGTTAGTTTCAATTAATTAATTAACTTTTTAGTTTAGTCTGCATAAATCAAGCTGAATTTAAGTTATGTTGAGTTAAGGCAAGTGAAGTTAAGTTAAGCGAAGTTAAGTGAAAGCATAGTATGTTATCTTGTGTTAAGTGATGCCATGTTATGTTATGTTACGTTACGTTAAGTTAGAGTTATGTTAAAAGTTGAGTTAAGGTAAGTTAAGTTAAGTTATGTTATGTTACGTTAAGTTAAGTTGAGTTAAGATAAGTTAAGTTAATTTATGTTATGCTATGTTAAGTTAAGTTAAATAATAAATTTCTTTCTCTTTGATTTATTTTCATTGATTGGAATTGAATTAAATTTATTAACTTTTTTCAATTAAGTTTACTTAGGTCCGTCAAATTAAGTTAATATAAATTTATTTTATGCAATTTAAAAACTAATTCAAGCTGGGTTAAGTTAAGTTATGTTAAGTTCAGTTAAGTAAAAATATAGGTAAAACGAATATTTATGTATTCACCGAAACCTCACCAAACTTAATACCTGTTGAGGGTATAAATATTTCTTAATATTGACTTAAGTAATTAAAAAACAGTTGAAATACTTAATTAAAACTTTCCTGGCAACTGAACTTAAGTTAAACTTTCTTTTTATTTCAATATTAACTGCAAAATTTGAAAACATTTCGAGAATTCTAAGAGGCCCTTAATGAATTGAAGCGTAATATTGACGGGAGGTGTGAAAAGGCGGCACTAAATAATGAGAAATTAGCACAAAGCAATAGAAGTGAAACAGACCATAAAGAAAATCGGTGAAACACCAAAGAAATATGCAAAAATTTAGGTACGCTTAAAAGGTAAAGCCAAAGCAAACCAAATGTAAGCAAAGAAAATAAAGCTGGCAAATATGAAAATTCTCATTAAAAGCGAACGAAAAAAGATGAAATATGCAAAGGCAAAGGTAAGCAACACGAGCAGATAGGAAATTTATTTACCACAAAACTCAAAAAAAAACAAGAAAAAAGAAGCGAAAATATGCAACAAAGGCCACAACGAAACGGCGGAGCAGCAAGAAGGCATCATTGGCATTGATCCACGCGCACAAACAGCCGCGCCGGCCGGGTCAGCAGTCAGGAGAGTTTATTAAATGTTTACAAATTGGGCGCGGCAGGCGGAAACCGAAAAATGTACGCTTCGACGACGGCACAAACGGGCTGTGCGCCATTTACAACAACAACGCATTCGAATTGGCTTACGAGTTTGCCGTGGAATTGGCTTATTTTCGTGTGAATTTACAAAGTGCTCAGTCCAGGTTCGTCGCACGGAACGCGCTCGCTTGTGCGGTTGGTGGCGGACAGCCGAGGCAGCCGAAGTGGCTGAAATTAATTGCATTTAAATTACAAGGCATTAATTTCGTGTTTACAGTAAAAGAAGAAGAAGAAAATTGAAGAAAAAACAACAATAAAGGTAAAATATTGGAAAATCTGCAGAAAGAAAATTACAATATATATATTTACAGTTAGTGAAATAACTGTTTGTGAACTGGATGTGCGCGTATTGCGCGAATCTTGAAAGGATTGTGACAATAAATGAAGGCGCTGGAAGGAGGTGAATATTGCATGTTTTTATAAAAGCGCTGGTTTTTCAATATTTACGAGTTCATATAAAAATATAAGCTCTACTTTATATAGTTACATTTGTGTGAATTTGTGTTCGTTTCCTTTTGAGGTGATTCTAAAACTCTTTATTTCTATCGGAAATATAAAGTTATAATAAAATTACTGATTGCTGCTGAATACATATTTATCAGATGGCATATAGGTCCGACGGCGATTGAGTAATTTCGTAATGTATATGTCATGGGGCTATCTGTGAAAGTTCACGAAAGTGAGAAAGTTTCTGAACGCCATTCACTTGGCAGTTCGTCGTAAAGCATTAACACCAACTACAACATCAGTTTCGAGATTCAACGCAGAATAGATCTTGCCAATTGGTGCTTCTTCGGACTGAGTAGGCAATTGAGAAGTAAAGTTCTCTCTCGACGAACAAAGACCAAATTCTACAAGTCGCTCATCATCCCTGTCCTACTATACTGTGCAGAGGCATGGATGATGACAACATCTGATGAGTCAGCGTTACGAGTTTTGGAGAGAAAGTGTCTGCGGAAGATTTATGATCCTTTCCGTTTTGGCTACCGCGAACATCGTAGTCGATGAAACGATGAGCTGTACGAGATATTCGACGACATTGACATAGTTCAGGGAATTAAGAGAAAGCGGCTGCGCTGGCTAAGTCATGTCATTCGAATGGATGAAAACACTCAGCTCTGTGAGAATTCGTCGCAGTACTCGCCGGGGAACCAGAGGAAGAGGAGGGCCTTCACTTCGTAGGAAAGACCAGGTGGAAAAGGACCTAGCCCCACTTGGAATTTTTAACTCGCCGAACAGCGGAAAAGAAAGAGAAGAAAGGGGCATCTACCTCAATAAAGAAGAAAAGAGATGTACATCTGGTTTTTGGTTCCAGCTTCTGTTTAACCTCCCAACATTTTCTACAATGACAGATCTCAGAGTGTGTTTCACAAAAAAAGGTTTCCCATACAATCTATCAGAATTTTAGAATCGGTATAAAATTATGGTAACATGAGTGTGTGTCCCAAAACGCTAATATTTTTCGCTTCGTATTCTCAAAAATTAGTTGAGAGATAACTCTTAAAAAGGTTCACCAAGTATGAGCTCTTAATTGTAGCGGGAAGGTCCTCCGCCGAGAGGGTTTCTATTTGTTTCTTATTATCAATAAAGTACATATCTCGGTTCCAACT
>NW_026093499.1:0-4053 GCF_024586455.1 Bactrocera neohumeralis | reverse complement strand
TTCATATTTTTACGCATCTTGATATCGATTGTTAAGTATGAATGTAAAAAAAATTTTTCAAAATTTTTAAATTTAGGATAGCTAAATTGTTCCAAAAATTTTTCCCCTTTTTTTATAGACAACTTATGAAACCAAAAACAAACCAAGAAAAATTTAAAAGCATAAATTTTGGGAAAAATTCAAAGATTTTTTAAAAAAAATGATTTTTTAAAAATTTAAAAGGAAATTTTTCCAAATATTTGCGCTTAAAAAAGCCTTAAAAAATAAAAATGAAAACCGGTCATATTTTACCACTTGATACGATTCTAATATGATGTAAAAAATCGACACTTAATTTAAGTAAATTGTTCCAAATACATTGTCGCTTTTGCTATAGAAAACTCAGACAACTCCAATAACAAAACGGCAAATTTTGCATAAATATGTAAAGTTCATATTTTTACGCACCCTTGATATCGATTGCTAATAGGGTATGTCAAAAATAATTTTACACCTTAATTTAAGATTTAAATTGTTCCAAATCACTGTCGCATTGCATAAAACAGTTCATATTTTACGCAACTTAATATCGATTGCTTAATGTGTATGTATGTAAAAAATCAATTCTACACCTTAATTTAGGATAGTTAAATTGTTCCAAATACATTGTCGCTATTGCTATAGGACAACTCTATGACAACTGCAGTAACATCAAAACGGCTAATTTGCATAAATATGTAAAGTTCATATTTTTACGCATCTTGATATCGATTGCATAATTAGTGTGTACCAAAAAATCAATTTTACACCTTAATTTAAGATTGTTAATTTGTTCCAAATACACTGTCGCTATTGCTATAGGACAACTCTATGACAACTCCAATAACATCAAAACGGCGAATTAGCATAAATATATAAAGTTCATATTTTTACGCATCTTGATATCGATTGCATAATATGTGTGTACCAAAAAATCAATTTTACATCTTAATTTAAGATTGTACAATTGTTCCAAATACACTGTCGCTTTTGCTATACAACAACTCTGTACAACTCCAATACATCAAAAAATCAATTCTACATCTTAATTTAAGATTGTTAAATTGTTCCAAATACATCGTCGCGAATGCTATAGGACAACTCTATGACAACTCCAATAACATCAAAACGGCTAGTTAGCATAAATATGTAAAGTTCATATTTTTACGCAACTTGATATCGATTGCTAAATGCGTATGTACTAAAAAATCAATTCTACACCTTAATGTAAGATTGTGAAATTGTTCCAAATACACTGTCGTTATTGCTATACGACAACTCTATGACAACTCCAATAACATCAAAACGGCTAGTTAGCATAAATATGTAAAGTTCATATTTTTACGCAACTTGATATCGATTGCTTAATGTGTAAGTATCAAAAAATTGATTCTACACCTTAATTTAAGATTGTGAAATTGTTCCAAATACACTGTCGTTATGGCTTTAGACAACTCTGTGACAACTCCAATAACATCAAAACGGCTAATTTGCAGAAATATGTAAAGTTCATATTTTTACGCAACTTGATATCGATTGCATAATATGTATGTATCAAAAAATCAATTTTACACCTTAATTTAAGATTGTAAAAATTTCCAAATACACTGTCGCTATTGCTATAGAACAACTCTATGACAACTCCAATAACATCAAAACGGCTAATTTGCATAAATATGTAAAGTTCATATTTTTACGCAACTTGATATCGATTGCATAATATGTATGTACCAAAAAATCAATTTTACACCTTAATTTAAGATTGTGAAATTGCTCCAAATATACTGTCATGAGGGCTATACGACAACTCTATGACAACTCCAATAACATCAAAAGTGCGAGTTAGCATAAATATATAAAGTTCATATTTTTACGCAACTTGATATCGATTGCATAATGTGTATGTACCAAAAAATCAATTCTACACCTTAATTTAAGATTGTTAAATTGCTCCAAATACACTGTCGCCATGGCTATACAACAACTCTATGACAACTCCAATAACATCAAAACGGCTAGTTAGCATAAATATGTAAAGTTCATATTTTTACGCAACTTGATATCGATTGCATAATATGTATGTACCAAAAAATCAATTATACACCTTAATTTAAGATTGCAAAGTGGTTCCAAATACACTGTCGCTATTGCTATAGATTAACTCTATGACAACTCCAATAACATCAAAACGGCTAGATAGCATAAATAAGTGAAGTTCATATTTTTACGCAACTTGATATCGATTGCATAATATGTATGTACCAAAAAATCATTACTACACCTTAATTTAGATTGTTAAATTGTTCCAAATACACTGTTGCTATTGCTATAGAACAACTCTATGACAACTCCAATCACATCAAAACGGCTAATTTGCATAAATATGTAAAGTTCATATTTTTATGCATCTTGATATCGATTGCTAATGTGTATGTATCAAAAAAAATCAATTCTACACCTTAATTTAGGATTGTTAAATTGTTCCAAATACACTGTCGCTATTGCTATATGACAACTCTATGACAACTCCAACTCCCTTAATGTGTATGTACAAAAAAAATCAATTCTACACCTTAATTTAAGATTGTTAAATTGTTCCAAATACATCGTCGCTATTGCTATAGGACAACTCTATGACAACTCCAATAACATCAAAACGGCTAATTTTCCTAAATATGTAAAGTTCATATTTTTACGCATCTTGATATCGATTGCATAATATGTATGTACGAAAAATCAATTTTACATCTTAATTTAAGATTGTAAAATTGTTCCAAATACACTGTCGCTATGGCTATACGACAACTCTATGACAACTTTAATTACTTCAAAAAGGCTAATTTGCATAAATATGTAAAGTTCATATATTTACGCATCTTGATATCGGTTGCATAATATGTATGTACCAAAAAATCAATTTTACATCTTAATTTAAGATTGTGAAGTTGATCCAAATACACTGTCGCTGTTGCTATAGAACAACTCTATGACAACTCCAATAGCATCAACTCTATGACGATATGTAAGTTCATATTTTTTTGGGAAGGGACTAAACAAAAATTTCTCCCCTTAATTTTAGGTTTTTTAAATTTTTCCAAATACATTGTCGCTTTTGATAGGAAATTTTCCAAAACAAAAAAATCAAACGGCTATTAGCATAAAAAGTAAAGTTCATTTTTCAAAACTTGAATGATTGTAAATGTGTATACAAAAAATCGATTCATTTAATATAAGATTTAAAATTTTTCCCAAAATACACCGCTTTCATGGGGGCCCCCCTTATGACAACCCCAATAACATAAAAAGTTTAAAACAAAAAAAAAGTTCTTTTTTACGCTACCTGAACGATTGCATTTTTTTGGGTATAAAAAAATGATTCTACATTAAAAAGTTTTGGAAATTGCTCCAAAACACTGTCCTATTTACGAAACTCTATAACAACCCCAATAACATAAAAACGGGAGAGCAAAATGAAAAATATATTTTTAGCATCTTAATTTGCAATGTTAAGTACTAAACAATCAATTCTAACCTTAATTTAGGTTTGTTAAATTTTTCCAAATACATTGTTATTCATGGACAACCTTAAAACCCCCCAAAAACATCAAAACGGCTATTAAAAAAAAAATTTCATATTTTTACAAAATTTGAACGATTCTTAATGTGGGGAAATTAAAAATCGATTCATTTAATATAAGTTTTAAAGTTGCCAAATACATTGTCGTTTTTGCACGACATCAAACAACTCAAAGCAAAAAAAGGGTTTTTGCAAAATAGTAAAGTTCATTTTTACGCATCTTGATATGATTGAAATATGTTTGAAAAAAAAAAATTTCATTTTAAATTTTAAATTTTAAAATTGTTCCAAATGCACGTCGCACTGAAAATTTGACAACAAAAAATAAAAAAAAAGGGCTAATTTATAAAATGTGTTCATATTTGAAAAACGATATCGATTGCTTAATTTTATTAAGAAACGATTCATTTAATATAAGATTGTAAATTTTTCCCAAAACATGTCGTTTTTTTCCCTAT
>NW_026093498.1:0-5133 GCF_024586455.1 Bactrocera neohumeralis | reverse complement strand
ATATAAGAATTTCTTTTTAAAAATGGCCTTTTGAAAAACTGACCCAAATTTTCAATAATTATGAACTTAAAAAGTCACCCTTTTCTTTTTGAAAAGAAAAAAGGTTTTTTGAATGTTTAAATTTAAAAAACCCAAAGTTGCCCGTACTGTTTGGGGGTTCCTATTCATGTAAAAAGATTCTTTTTTTTGGGTTTAATTTTTTTGGCCTTTCCGAAAAATATACTTAATAATTTTAAAGTATATAAAAAATTGAATTTCCCTTGAAAAAAATTTAATTTGGGGGCACCGGGAGGATTGAAAAAAAAACCCAATTTTCACAATTTTAACCACAAAAGAAATAACAAAAATGACCACCGGCCCTGGGCACCGGGGAACCCAAAATTTGGTCAAGGGGGAGGTTTTGAGCAATAATGCGGGTTTTTGGTTTTAATTTAGCAACAAAAATTTGCAAAAAAAAAAATAATAAAAACAGCTTCAAAAACTAAATATGGAGTTTCCAACCCCCGGGAAAACCTTTCAACTCAAAAAAAAATTTGAAAAATGGGGGGTGTGTGGGGAAAATGTGGAAAATTCATGCTTTTCCTGGGCCTTTTGGGTTTCGATGATAAAGGTATTAAAAACCACGGGCGTGGCAAAATTTAGGCACAAATTATTTTTTGAATTGCAGGCGATTAATTTGGCAAAAAACAAAAAACAAAAAACAAAAACCCCTTATGTTTTGGTAGGGGGTGCATAGGGATAATATTTATAGAAAATAGGGGAAAATGAATGAGTGATTCAATGAAAATGAAGGGTTGAGTTACTTTAGGGGATATGGGTGTTTTTTAAAAATGCGGGAAGAAGGCAGTTTAAAAACGTGCCCAAAAATTTATGGGGGTTTTTTTAAACACCTTCCGGGAAAAAAAAGGGGTTTGGGGTTTTTAACGCAAAATTTCCCCAAAAACAAAAAGGGGAAACACAAAAAGGGGTCCCCAAATTTAAACCCATTAACCGTGTAATTTCCCCACAGAGGGGAAACATAGGGGGTTAAAAGTATGTGCTTTAAAGCCGAAGAGTAAACCGGTTCCCACCCCTTTTGTTTTTATTTAAGGAAATTTTAAAAAAAAGCAAACAACGGGAAAAATTTCAAAAACGAAAGGGATAAAACAAAAAAAAAGTAGGGGAACAGCAGCAGCGTATCCCAATTTTCCATTTCTTTTTCCGGAGCGCAAAAAAAATACAAAAAACAAAAAGGGCGCAATCATTCGCCCCGTAAATGGGTCCCCTTCCCGGATTTCACAAAAAAAACCGGCGGGATGGGTTGAGGCTGAAAAAAGGGGCCGTTTGTGACATTGCCACAGTACCAACGCCCAAAGGAAACGATGGGTTTTAATTGAGGCTTTTAATGCACGCACACAAACACACAAAAAAAAGGTCCACAAAAGCAACAACAAGAAGGAAAAGAAAAAAAATAATAACAAAAAACCCAAAACCCCTTCCTTTCCCTGTTAAAGGGCTGGGTTTTTGTTTAGGTTTTGGTAAAAAGGGACAGAGTTGTTGTTGAAAGTTGTTTGCTTGCCCCCACGCAGTGATGAAACCCGTTGCATCCACTGGCGCCACACAAACACTCGTATTTCGTAATTTTTGCAGGATTTCATGTTTTTTTTTTGTAACCCTTTTTTTTTGGGCAAAAAGGCAAAACAAAAAAAGCAAAAAAAGCGGGGGAGTTGGTTTTTGTTATGAATAATTTACGAAAGCAACAGCAAAGAACGGCAAAAAGGGGGAAAAATAAGAATGAAAGCCCAACAACAGCAATTTAACCCGGGGGAGGGGCGAAAAACGGCGTGTTGATATTTTTTAAAAAAACAAAAAAAAAGATTGGGCAAACAAAAACGAAAAAAAAAACCCCAAAATTTACAAAAACAAAACGCGAAAAGGGGCCCGGGGGGCCCCAAAAAGACCGGCACCGATTAGGGGGTATTGGATTGATGGTACAAAAAACAAAAACAGCATCAATTTTAGCATTTTTCGATGTTGCGACACACCCCTTTAGCGTAATCCCGACGGGATTAATTTCATTGTCGGCAGCGTGGGCCGGGAACCCAGCTCGGGGGGTGGGGGGGACCATGGAAAGCAGTATGCAACGCCCAATTTAAAAAAGGGTTTTGGGGGCAAAAAGAGATTTCGGGGAGCGGCAAAGAGGGGAACAGGCATATTTGGGAAAATGGGAAAGGGGGGGCGGGGGGCCCCGGGTGGCGGAGGGAGCTTTTAAAACGCTTTTTGGCGGCTACCTTTTTAATGTCCCCAAAAAGGCAAACAAAGCGCCGCCAATTTAAAACATTTTGGGAATGGGTTTGGGGAAAAAAAAATATGGGGGGGAATTCCCCAAAAAAAAAGTCCCCAAAAGATAAAAACCGAAGCGCCTGGGCACATTTTAGCACCCCCAACAAAACATCGGCTGCGACAGCAACCCAAAAGCAAATGACATGAACAGCACGCCACCCATGCACTTAGGGGAAAAAAAGGGAAAAAACCAAAAAACAACAACACAAAAAAAACGGCATGAAAATGTAGTTTGACTACAGTTGGGGCATTTCGGACCCTGCATGCAACATAAAAAAAGTGAGGTGGAAACATCAATTTCTACAGCCGCATGCATGCAAAAGGAAGGATGTGTGTGTGTGTTTTGGGGGTGCCTTTTTTGATGGAGCAAGCGCCCGACGCAAAACCCAATCCAAACAAAGGGGCTGAAGCGTTTTTGGGGGCGAGCGCGGGCCCCCTATTCATCTAAATGCAACACACCGAAGTCGACCCCGGGGGCGAATTTCAAAAAGCTTTGAAAATAAAAAGGAAATTTAAAAACCACTTTTGGTTCCCTGGGAAAAGGGGAACAAAATTGTAACGCATAATTATTTTTTTTCCCCCTTTTTTTAATTTGTTCGTTTGTTTTGCCTTTTTTTTAAATTTTTCCAATAACAATGGAATTAAAAAAAAGGTTCCCAAAAGGGGTTTGCCATAAAAGGGGGGTGTGGAGGGAAGGTAATTTGTTGGCCTTTTTTGGGTTATTGTGTTTATTTTTTAATGAATTGCAAAAAGGGGCAAGGGGAAGTTGCAGTAAGCATATTATTTGAAAAATAATTTTTCACTTTTAAGAAAAAAAATAAAAAAATAAATTTTATTCCCAATAAAATTTTTTAAAAAAAACCCCCGAGAAAAAACAAAAAAAGTAAATTTTTTGTTGGTGTTATGGTTTTTAGGGTTTTTATGTCAATTCCGAGCCAGACTCCCGGGAGTTACCAATAAAAAAGGGTGGATTTAAAAAAAAATATCTCCCATGAACTCAATAAAAAAAAATTTTACACTGATTCATCACAAAAATAGAGGAAAAGCACAAAAAGAAACACTTTTTCTGAAAATCCATTTGCGGTTAGTACCCAAACGCAATTGCGTTTGAAATTTCTCCCCCGAAAATGTTAAAAAGGGAAATTTCATTCCGAAACAAAATTAGAAAAATTTTTGGAAACGTAAGTAATATTATACGTTAACAGATCACCCAGTAAAAGGATGGCGGAGGTTTTTTTATAAACCGGAACAAGATATCGGAAGTGTTGAATGTTTAAACTGAAAAGGAAAACTTCTATTTTCACAAAATAAATGAGTTACAAAAAATAAAAAAAAAAACCCCAAACCCAAAAATCCCACCAACAGAAAATTTTTAAAGAATTTAAAAAAAAATGAAAACCAAGAAAAAAAACAAACAACCAAAAAAAATTCCCATCCTCTGATATTTTTACATTAACAATAGCAAAAATGACAGCAAAAAACCTTTCCAAAAACAAAACAACCAACTACACAACTGATTAAATAAACACCACAAAAAATCCTTTTTAACCTTTTGTTTAGCAGTCCTTTTCACAAGGGAAATACCAAAAGAGTAGCAAACCGTTATTTTTTATACAAGTTTACAAATTTCACCCCACATATATTTTACCACTGGGTGGGAAAAAATTGTAAATATTTAAAATTTTTGTTTTCTGGTCATTTTTTGCAATCCACCAAGATTATTTATTCCAATTCCTTTTCCCTTTTTTCTTCCAATGGCTAACACCGCACGCATTATAGGGGGAAAACAGCGCCCAGTCGTTTTTTTTCCGGGCCGCCTTTTTTATTCCAAACGAGCCTCCCTTTTCCACTTGGGCCTTCCAACAGAGTGGAGGTTTTCCCGCTTCGGCGGGTTAACGCGAAAATTTTTGAGCTGGGGGGTTATTGGACAAATGCCCAGCCAGCGAGCCGCTGTCTTTAACGAGAATAGTAATGCGCGATACTAAAAGCTATCGTTTATCGAAGGGAAACGCCGGCCCAACGCGCGAACCATATTTTTTTAAAATTTTTCCCCTGAAAACTCGCAACGCGATCATCAGGTTTAATCGTCCGCCTTTGTCCAATGGACGGAAGAGGGGGACTAATAGAGTTTGGTTTTGTTTTTCAAAATTTTGTTTCAATTGCCTACCGTCCAAAGTAGCACCTACAGCAGGGTATCCGCGTTTGGGGGAGGGAAATCTGGTCGTTGTTATTTTTCCCAAACCCCACGATAAGGGCCAATCAGTTTGGACGATGGGTTTTAATTTTTACCAAATGAAGAACCTTTTATTGGAGGAGGCCAATCCTACGGGAGTTGGCAGATTTTTGGGTTTCCCTTTTTTTGGATTTGGGGATAGAAAATTTTAAAATTTCCCAAACGTTGGGGATGCTTTGTCCCACCAAATTTAAAAAAAGCGATGATGTCCCCCGTTTTCGCCACCGTGTTTTTAAAAGCCGGAAACCAACCCCCTGGGGGGAATTATGATTGCAGCTTCTGACCCAACCTTTTTTTGGTTTTTTGGCGTGCGTTTTTTCTCACAGATGCGGGGCACCGGGTGCAACAAGATAGTGGCCGAGTCGATGTTTGACCCGAGCGTACGACATCTAAAAAAATGGGGACGGTCTTCCCCATCACAAAATGACATCGGTTGGAGTTTTTGATCCGAAGACAATAGGGGGAATCTTTTATTTTAACGTACTAAAATAACCACATTTCCCAATATTTCCCAACCCCTTAGGATGTTTTCTGGGGAAATGAATTTACCGACCGTAGTGCCAAATCCTTCGCCCCCC
>NW_026093497.1:0-5665 GCF_024586455.1 Bactrocera neohumeralis | reverse complement strand
TGTGATGGTAGATATTTTGATTTTTATCCCCTTTGAATATATGTGCACTACTTTTTATTTAATTTCGTTAAACTGTTGTTTAAAAAAATATTTTTAAATATAATTCTTTTGATTTACATTGAGGTATTTCATGCGAACAAACGAATACAAATTTAAAAAAAGCATAAGCAGAATCGGTTTCAAACAGTGTAAATTCCGAGAGCAAAAACTAGGAATTCCACTGTCATACAAATCAAATGCACAGCATGATGTTACGAAAACAAATGTATAATGCGGTAAAACATAACATTTTAGATTTACATTTTTAGAAATTTTAATATGATTTCAGAACTGATTCTGCGCAAATCAAAAATAACTGTCGGGATAGGCAATATGAAGATTTCTGCGAAAACAATAAAAGAAATTGATAATGCGTTGGCAATAATTTTCATTAAAGACTTACAACCTTTTAGCATTGTCGACGATGGCGCCATGTTCAGATCGAAAATTTAAAAGATTAGATTATATTTAAGCATTTCATAACCCAACAGTGTTCTCACTGCCTTTAGAAAGATCAAAAAACAGCTGTTATTGTCATTCAAGAATTCACATCGCTTAATATTAGCGAATATTGCTATCGTAACATCGTTGTTTTTTGGGATATCCGCTGTGAATATCGAATAAAGAATTGGCCCTAAAACACTTCCCTGTGGTACGCCTGATTTTATTTTATACATACTTGAGTACTCATTTCCAACCCTAACATAAAATTGTCTATCTTTTAAATAAGATTTAATAAGAAAGAAAAAGGAGCAGGTAAATTTTTCTTTAATTTTTGTAAAATAATAGCAGGCACATCAAGGAACATACACCTGAACAATATTCTTTGCTCTAAAGCTGACCTTTATTTTATTAAACACTCTATGGCATTGTTCAGAGTGGTATTCATGAAACCCGTACTGTTGGTCCGGAATTATATTTAAATTTTCCCAATACGGTATCAGTCTAAAGTAAGTCTACTTTTAAAGTCTAGAGTATCCAAAATGTGCATCACTTCCCTTTCATCAGAAGCATTAATAAAATTAAATGGTGTGAATACTTCATTTAAGTACTTAGCAAACGCCTCTGCTTTATCCTCATCTAACCGATACCATGAATTGCTGAGTCTTTTATTGAATCTTTTCTTGGCTTTTGGCGTTTGAGAAATTTTTTTGTGGCATCTCCACAGACATTCAGAGCGAGTTGCGTTAGGGCTAAGGTTGGTTAAAAAGGTTTCAAGGAGTTGTTTCTTAACTGTTTAAGCCTTTGTTTTTAAATATTTAGTAGCTCTGTTTAAAATTAATTTGTCACTTGGATTCTGGGTCCTTTGCCATATTTTCCTCAACGATCGTTTTTCCTTTGTTAGGGTTTTGATTTCCGCAGGGATAAAGGTACTGTTTACTACAAAAGTATCTTGTGGAGTTGAGATAGAACCTGCTTCTACAATGGCGTTTTTAAATTTTTCAACAAAACCGTCTAATTGGTCAGTGGTTCTTAAGTTAACACTAAGATCAATATTATTGTCTAACCAGTAAGAAAATGATGGAATATTAGTACGTGGAGTCACAATTTTGGTTTACTTTTGGAAGAATTATAGTGATGATTGGAGTATCAGTAATTAAGGGTGAGTGGGATCAGAGCTTAGTTCAAAGTTTTCTTCAATTTTTAGCAAATTACTAGAGAGGCTGAGTACACAACAAAATCTAATAGATCCGGAACTTTAGTGGGATCCAATGGCCAGTAGGTAGCGAGCATACCGGTCGAGAGAACTGATACCTATTCATAATGCATTTAAATAGTTCGTTACCTTTTGGATTATTTTCGAGAGCCCCACCAAGGGTGTCATGTTAAAGTCTCCGAGTAAGAATGTCTATTTTCGAATTCGCTAATTTCATATTCTATGCAACTGTTGTTGTTTACAGCATCAGCATACGATACCGTCATGTTGTTTGTTTTGCTGTTGAAAAATGATTTTGTTTTTGCAAATTTGTGGATTCTGTGGCATTATAAACAATCGGACTCTCCATCGTGCGTGCTTTGCTAGCATTATATTTGGTTTTCAGTGACTGGTGTACTTGACACCCACGATAGTTAGCTGGATGTTCGTGCTGGCAGTTTGCACATTTGGCTGGAGCATTTCTGTCTTTGGTACATTTGGTAGTGTTGTGATTAGAGCCGCATTTAACGCAAGCATAAGATTTGTTACAATAACTTTTCGTGTGCCCACACTCGTGACATCTGTGACATTGGACAATGGAATTAGTTTGCTTTGGTGGTACCACCTGAACGACTGTATTAACCAAGTATCTGATGTCATAAATGTTTTTGTTGTTCTTAGCTGGTTCAATATCGCCGAAAAATAAGGGGAGTGGGCGTTTGTCTGCACGGCTTGTAATGTTGCTGACTCTTCTTACACGATGACCAAAATTTTCAATTTCTTTCTTAATGTCTTCGATTTCAGATGTAGGGTGAAGATTTTTAATCACCACCCGAAAAGATCGCTCTTGCTTGATCTGGTATGTGTGAAATCCCATATTCTTTTCATTCAAATATTTAAAAAGAGAGCCGTAAGCTTCAATTGTTTTTGTAGTTATTCTTGTTTGTCCATCTGCTTGTGTTTTGTAGTAGAAATTAGCTTTGTTTATGACTTTGGAGAAAGCAAGTACCATTCCACTAATATTTGACACATTTGGTATTATGATGGGCGGTGGTCTGTTTGCTGATTCAACGCTCACTTCTTCGTTACTAGTGGTGACATTGTTGTCATTGTTGTTGTCGTTTTCCTTATTACTAAGTATCTCAAACCGGTTTTCGTTGTTGTTGTCAGTATCGATATCCACTCTGGCTAGTTTTCGTGAAGATGAAAGAGGGGAGTTAGGGGCTGCTCTTCGTTTACTGTTCACTGCCTGCAATCCAGTGTCAATTGTCGACATGGTTAAGCTAATTGCACTGATTATGCACTCAGTCAGTTTTTTTTCACCTTCTCTTCTGTTTTTTTTTTTTTGCTCTTTAAACCGCAGTCCAAGTCAGTATGAAAAATTCACTATGCGCGCACTTGTTATTCGGCCCGCTGACAATACTGCACTCTAATTAAATTAAATTTATATTTCTTTGCAATAATATATTTTTAAGAAATTATTGAATTTTTGTAATTTTATATGAGCTTGAGAAAATTTATTTGCTTCCGTTTTCAACGCTTGTTGACAAAGGCATGGTCGGGGAGATGTTACGGCGTCTGTTTTTATGAATGAAGCGAGGTCGCTTGTGGAATTTGCCAATGCGTTTAGGAATGCAATCGTTTTTGTGTAAAATTTACTATATGTATTTGATTAAATATTCAAATTGACTATAAATATTACTAACGAATGCATTCATACAAAACTATACTCATATCATAATTATGTTTACATTTCAATATTGAATTGCTGAAGGCAAAACGAAAAAGCATACAAGTTAATGCCACCAGTTCACATTACATGAACATATTCTTTATCTGTCATAAATATGTAACATGACACTTACGACCCATATGGTCCGTATTAAGTATCCGTAAGTAACATTATGTGTACTTTGCTAATACTGTCCGCCTTAGGTGGTCCAAAAATGTAACTCATAGATTGTAAGATGAATCTTCCCACTTGGAACATATGTACTACATATGTACTATCTCAAGTGGATTGTAGATATACTTCCTAGAATGTAAGATTAATATTTGTATCTAGGCTTAAGCAAAATATTGTATTTAAGAAAATGCAATAAAGAAAACGAGGCAGTTGCCCGTAGTTGACCACGGGGAGTTGCTCACGGGCAGTTGCCCGTAGTTGCCCACGAAAACTAAACGGAGTTTTTAATTTACATATGTAAATAATGGGATGCAAATTTGTCCAGCGTGAGAGCGCCCAAAATAAGCGTTTTTACAAGCGATTTTCCATTGTTGAAAGCAAAAAAGAATTTTTGGGCATTTAATTAAAACGCGCAACGTCCAACTTATTCCAGTATTGAGAGAGCGTAAAAAAATTAGCATTTTTTTATAAAACATTTTCTTTCATACTATACAGTGAATTAAGCCTGAGTTGTCAAAATAATGAATGTTTTTACATTTAAATTGAAACACTTCTAATGCATTTAGCAAACGTTTCTTGAAATATATTTAAATGACTATAAAGTTTTAAATTATTTATCTTGAACAGCGGAGAAACTCCGTTTAGTTTAAATCTTTTTTAAAGTCATATTAGAACAACTGAAAGCTTTTGACCTTTCAATAACCTCCAATAAAGAGGAGTTGGGCATCCCATTATTCCTGTTAGCTACATCAATCATTAAATGTTTTTAATACAAGTTTAGACCATTGAAAAAAAACAGGAATAATAACTTATCTCCGCGGGGTGATAGCGCTTCAAAATTAGCAAAAATTTTCATCAAAAATTTAAATTGAAACACTAAAATTTATAAAGTTATTTATTATATGGAGAAACTATTTAAATCTTTTTAAAGTTTTAGAACAACTGATTTTTCAATATAAGTGGTGTTGAACGATGCAATAATTTCCATTGAAAATAATACAGTATGCTTCAAATCTCTCCGTTTAAATATTTTTTTGGTAAGATTTATAGTGGTGTTGAACGATGCAACAAATCTCTGGCCATCATATTTTTTTTTGCTCGCTCGTCTAATTGCTAAACGTCAAAACCAGAGAACTTAAACATAGAGAAGGTGCAGGTTTGACTTTAGAACATTTGATAGATTCCAGTGAAGAGGAGTTGACATCTCTTTATCTCTGGCAAAATTTAAACAAGCAAAAAAACGAATTCGCTTCACATTTTAACATTGTTTACATATATTTATGTCTCTTCATATTCTCTGCTTGGGCATACCAGAGAACTTAAAAGTATAGACAGAGAATGTAAAAACATAGAGAAGGTGCAGGTTCGACAGCGAACATTTGTTAGATTTTGTGTATGAATTTTCATTTGTTAACATTGTAGGTCGGGAATCCCAACGAAGAATTCTTTAACATTTTTAACAGAGTTTCCACATATTCAACAAAAAATGAGTAGAAAGAAATTATGTATTGGCATATGATGGCTCATATACCCAAAGCAGAATATGAAGAGAGATAAATATATTAATATATGTATGCATGTCTTTATGATCACCCAAAAACATCATTGATATTTCATGCTTAAATTTTTCTTTTAAAACTTGGGAATCGCAATGTATGTGTACAAATATGTATGCTTTTGTGTTTTGCCGTCGGCAATTCAATATTGACATGTAAACATAATTATGATATGAGTATATTTTGTATGAAAGCATGCATAGTAATATTTATAGTTTTAGCTTTGAAATCGATAGCATTATTTTTTCTCAAGCTTATACAATTTTTTTGAGAAATTCATAATTTTGTGAAATTATTAAATTGTAAATCTATAATTTTGAAAAGAATTTGTTCTTTTTTCAAACGTTTACTTTATATCTTATAGCGATCTTCTCGCTCGCAGTTATGGTTGAAAGGCCGCCTCCTGGAGGAGGCTATTGCGGATTCTGGATATGGATCCCCCCGCCAAAAAAAACAGATGAAAAAGGACTTCAAACAACCCGAAGATTTTCCCCTCTCTTCAATTGGAAAATCATAAAAAATAAAAAA
>NW_026093496.1:0-5448 GCF_024586455.1 Bactrocera neohumeralis | reverse complement strand
AAAAGTTTTGAAAAATTGTAATTTTCCCTTTGAAAAATCATTTTAAATTTTAAATTTTTTTTTTCAAAAAATTCGTGCCCCCTAAAAAAAAGAAATTGCGCTAGCGAAAAAAAAATTCTTAAACCCCAAAAAAGGGGCAAACATTCAGGAAAATAGGTAAAATAATAGGAAGACTTTATTATTTTTGTGCAGTATGTCGTGCAAGCATTCAAAAAAACTATCGATTATTGTCACAACCACGTTCTGTTGTCGATATATTGAGCGTTCGAGAAAAAACGACAATATTACAGTCAGTCCGAGAAATCCTCGAATTACTGCCTCGCAAATTTGTGAAAATATTGAAACTTCGTTTGACAAGATACTATACGAAAATTTTTGAGAAGATAGATGGGTATCATGCACGTGTAGCATGTGAAGCCCTATATTTCCGAAGTGAACAGAAAGAAACGTTTGGATTTTGCCAGCAAACATATTAACAAGCCTCGAGTTTAGGAACGTGTATTATTCAGCGACGAAAGCAAGTTTTGTACTTTTGGCATCAAAGGAAAAAAGTTGGTGTGGCATAAGAGTGGTACTGCACTTGATAAAGAAAATCTTTTACCCACCGTCAAACATGGCGGAGGAGGCGTGATGGTCTGGGGGTGTATGGCGGCATGAGAAGCAGGCAAGCTTTTTTTTATAGATTCAATAATGGATCAATTCGGCTATTTAAGCATTTTGAAAAGTAATTTGAAGGATAGTGCTCAGCAGTTGAGGCTTAGTGATGATTTTTGGTTTCAACAGGATAATGATCCAAAGCACACGGCACACAATGTAAAGCTTTGGTTGCTTTGTAACATAAAAAAATTGAATTGAAAAATTTGTTTAAAGTGTAGGTCTAAAAAAAGCATGGAAAGTGTAGTGAAAATACTAAATACAACTTTTTGCATATTATTTTTATATATAATTAGTTATTTGATCATAAATTTCTCAGTTTATTGTTTTCATATCGAGGTGTACGGATAATTTCTCTGGTGGCGAGTGTATATATGAGCGTCAAAAGTGAATCAACACCTATGGAAAGTTTGGTTTCGTATTAATACAAGCTCAAATTGCAAAACACATAAACTAAATGAACAGGAGCAAACAAACAACAACAAATAAACGGTGTGATTTTTCTAAACACAGTTAAAAACAAAAACATGTCACATTTTACGCGTCAAAAGTGAGTCAATACTTCTGTTTAAAATTAAAATAAAAGAATAAATGTATATTTTTATGCAATTTAGTATTTGGTTTGTCATCCTTTAGCCTTAATTACTACTTCTAGCCTTCGTGGCCTCGACTCTATCAGCTTTTGTGTACTCCAGTGGTATTTTTCTCCATTCCTCCAGCATGTCGGCTTTAAGTGACTCTTTACGCGAGATGTTTTCGTTTTTTCGTATTTGCCGGTCCAAATAGTCCCATATATGCTCAATTGGGTTAAGGTCTGGGGATTGAGGGGTATGGTACAACCGTTTCATTGTCTTGTTGGAAGATCCAATAACTAGACAAGTCCAATTTAGCAACGCTTAGAGCAACATTGCTTTCTAATACCTCCAAGTAACCTCGCGCATTCATTGTAGATTCAATAAAAGCAAGTTCACCAACTCCGGAAGCTGCAAAACATCCCCAGACCATTACCGAGCCTCCCACCATGTTTTACCGTAGTTTGTAGATTTGGTTCATTGTATTCTGCATTCTTTTTCGCCAGACTTTTCTGTGCTTTTCTGAACCAAAAATCTCCAAATTTCCTTTCGTCAGTAAAGGACAGTGCTCCAGAAAGAAAAATCTTTGTTTTTGTATTATTGGGCATAATTTAATCGCTTCGCTTTGTTAACTTTTGAAATAAATGGCTTCTTTCAGGTCAGCGACCATGAAACCCATTTTTATGCAAAATTCTTCTGATTGTGCTGGCACTTACGGTTTTTTTTCGGATTTCATTGTGATGTATTTCGCAATCTCTACTGTGTACTACTACCAGGTTTCTGTTTAGCTGTAGAGATTATTTGCCTTACTTCCTTTCATTCAGCCGTTTTGGTCGGCCTGATCGGTTAAAATTTTCTAATTTTTTTGCTTATGGTTTTTAAATTTATCTACGATTTCTTTTATAGATGTGGGATGTCTTCCAACAATTTTAGAAATTTGTCGCAAAAAGATTTTCCATTTTTCTCTAAATCAACAATGATTTTCCTGGTTTCCAAGGATACTTCGGTTCTCATGATTTTAAATATATTAATATACGAACCAAGAAGGAAAATGTCGAATTTACTTTACCAACCAAAGTGCATGCAAAAACTTGTTGAAATGTAACGGTATCTCCAAGCAATGAATTTTAAACAGAAATGTTGACTCACTTTTGACTCGTAAAATATGACAGGTTTTAGTTTAACTGTATTTAGAAAATCACACCGTTTATTTGTTGTTGTTTGTTTTCTCCTGTTCACTTAGTTCATGGTTTTCAATTTGAGCTTCTAATTATACGAAACCAAACTTTCCACAGTGTTGACTCACTTTCGACGCTCATAGTATATACATATATTAATATATAAATAAATTTGCTGATAAGTGAGCATGTTCAATAATATTTGACCAAAAGTAATGAATGAGAAAAACATACATGGGTTTATCATTTAGAACAGATATCAAAGCAGAAATAAGAATGGAAGATGAAAAACCTATATGGTCAAAACAATATTAATATTCATTATGCGAAAATAATTTTGTCACTTAGGAAATCCAAAGTTTTTGGAAAAAAGGAATTATAAGGCAAAGCAGAAGACCATATAATTCTCCTGTTTGGGTTGTTCGAAAAAAGGTTGAAATGACGACGGTAGTCCAAAACTAAGAATGGTCATCGATTATAACGGATAGATATACAATGTCTAATCAGAGGTAATACTCTTTAATTTGGGGAGAATCTAAATATTTCTCTACAATAGACCTTGAGTCTGGATTTCATCAAATATTGATGGAAGCAAATGATATTGAAAAAACTGCATTTACCGCGTAGAATGGAAAATATAAATATTTAATAAAATGCTCCAAGTATATTTCAAAGAGCAATAAACAATATTCTACACGAATGTAATGGAAAATTTTGTCACGTCTATATTGACGATATTATAGTATACTCACCTGTACACCTCGATTTGAAAACAATAAACTGAGAAATTTGTGATCAAATAACTAATTATGTATAAAAATAATATTCAAAAGTTTTATTTAGTATTTTCACTACACTTTCCATAAGTTTTTTTGACCTACACTTTAAAAAATTTTTTTCAAAACAGAAACAAAAAAATCTCACATAATGAAACAGAAAAAGTATTCGTACAATTTGAAATTAAGTACATATAGTTAAATTATTTTGTGAAAATTAAATATCTTAGTAACTGGTGGAATAGCCCTTATGTTTTACGACCTCGGCAAGACGTTGTGGCATTGAATGAACCAGTTTGGATGTGTCATGATTAGTAATTTTGGCCCATTCGTCCATGATTACATTTTTAAGCACTTCTGTGGAGGTTATGGTGTGTTGCCTGTCGTCAGAGGCGGCTAAAAGCCACATGTACTGTGTTTGACATTAAAGATCTTGTTTAATCTGTCAGAATGGTCTAAGTCAGAATAGTGCTATAATACTCAGCTGGAAGTCCAAATTCTAAGCTTCATATTACAACACGTAATATAAAAGTGGCATTTGCAACAGTGACAAATGGAACCAGTCATTGAGTTTATGTGGACTCAACTGATAGTAGCAAAAAGTTACAAAAAGTCATCCAAAGACTTAGGCCTGGTACCACGGGGAGCAATTAGCCCTTGGAGGTAACTCTAATCTGCTGATTGAGTTTCGCCCTTTGGTGGCTGTGGTTTAAACCTAAATGCAGGAAGGGCATTTGTCCGATGTGGATTCGCCCTGCGGCCGGGTGCCGTACCCAAAGTACGGCAGAGGTTTTAGATGGGCCTCGAACCCGACCAAGGTGGCTAAGGGTGTCCCTAACCACCCGAACCAATTGGAACTATAAGCGCAAAATGCTTTTATGCCTTGGGGCTCTGATTAACAATGAATTGATCTACGTGCTTCTAGCAATAGAAAACATCGTGAAGTATGCTGTCGACAGTAGGTACTCGTAAGACACACAGATTCTGCGTCCCTATCTACTTATTCTATAGCTGTGATTCATAGAGTGAACACGTGTGTTCACATTGTTCTGTGAAAATAATTGAAAATATTGATTTTTAGTGATAGAATTTCATGCTGGAAATTACAAGTCGGTACGTTTGTTTGTGATTATTTTGAGCTAGTCATTCATTTTCCATTAGCATAGGCCGTGGTAGCATAATTTTTCGTTTTCTGTAATTTCAGAATTAATTTTTAATAATTTATAATTTTTTCTGTTTTCGAGTCGCAGGCGTTGTGAAAAAACAAGTGAAAACGAGCAACACTCGTTTGAGCCGGTGCCCGCTTGTGCGGGAAGTGCTAACTTTGCGACTTGCGATCCACGGTGTACTTGGTGCATGGATCCCCAGCCATGGTGTTGGCTGCGCAAATATCGAATGGTGAATTGAGTGAGGTGGCTTTGGTGCCAAACACTTTGAAAAGGAGGGTTGCGAAGGAGCTGCTGGAGTTTGCCTCAAAATGAGGAACTACTGATGACGGAATAACAGAAAATGCTTCATCTTCATTCCAAGGTTGATGCCTTTAGTGGAAGTTGTAGGAGTCACATTTCGCCGCAGGGTGGGTCTGTGTAGGTCTGTGACGGCACCGGTGACGCCGAAGCCGGTGGAGACTGGTCGGTGGTTGTTAGGAGTTAGGGACTGCAACTTCCTCTAAGGGAAGTTGTGAAGAAGATGATCAGGTGGTGGGTCCCTCACTGGGAGTGAGGGTCCATGACGTCCGGATACTAAAAGGAGGTGGGGCGATTCTTCACTCCTGTTAGAGAGGAAAATAGTGGTGAAAGAATAAGAAAATTTGAGGACGTCACTGTCTCGAAGTTGGGTCCTCAGGTTGTGGTCCAGGGGGTTCACACGGAGATCCTCCATAAGGAATTCATGGAGGAGTTATTCCGGTCACAGCCCGCGTCTCGGAAGTCTGAATTGAGGATGGTCAGTCGCCCTGGACGGTGGCCGCTGATCAGAAGACTAATGTCGTCCTTGAGAGTACGGACAAGTTGTTGTCCGCCCTCTTGGAAACAAGTAGGTACTGTATTAGTGGTTTTCTTTCGGGTGGGACCGGATAACCCCGTTGCTGGCTGCTTCCGGTGTATGGGTTTTGACCATAGACTGGTGGCTTGGCGAGGTTAGATCACCTGTCTGTCGGAGGTACGGTCGACCACAGAGCTGCCGGTTGCGTCAATGCAACACATTGCCGCAACTGACGCTCAAATGCAGACCAGCTGAACATCTTATGATGTCAGCTGTCTGCCCGAT